>NC_141898.1:11752997-12060203 GCF_030686135.1 Camelina sativa | reverse complement strand
CCACAAATTCCTTTTCCAAGAAGACATGAGAAGAAACCTCTGGATGAAAAGAAGTATGATCGGTACAAAGAAGTTATGAGTGAGTTCATCGCTGACATTCCCTTTATAGAGGCACGAAGCATATCTCTTTGTTTAAAAAGGTTTACAATAATGTTGTGGTTGGAGAAAATGTTTTGGTGGAGGTTAAGGCATATTTGGCTTGAGAAAAGAACATTCATGCTCCATCTTTGAAAAGACTACCCAAGTTAGAAGATCCAGGAAAATTTGTTGTTCCATGCTCCATCTTAGGAGTGAACTTTGAGGATTTCCTTTGTGACACTGGATCCAATGTGAATGTAATGTCTAAGGCTATTGCAGAGAGGTTGGGGATTAATGATATGAAGGCTTCTAAGGTCTCTCTCAAGTTTGCAAATGCTGTCACCACGACTCCACAAGGCTTCATTAACAATTTAGATGTTCGAGTTGGGAGTTGCTTGGTTGCTACATATTTTCATGTTGTGGAAATGAGCAAGGGTTCTGAAATGCCTTTGATTCTTGGGAGACCTTTCCTAGGAACAGTGGGAGCAGTTGTTGACTTGCCTAATAAGAAGACCACTTCTCTAACATTGATGATAAAGTCTTTTACAACGTAATCACTACAAATGAAGCTACAAGACATGACTATTGTCTAACTGTAGAAAATGAGAAGAAGGTGGATGTCATGGTGATGGGAGAGAGTGGTGATAAGAATGAGGTCAACGAAGTCTTGGATGGACACTCATTCTTCTGAGAAGAGGTCTAAAAAGGTTAAGAAGAAAGACAAGCCGAAGATAGAGAAAGTGATACGAGATCTTCGCGTAACCTTGGTACCCCAGAAAATAGGTTAGAGATACCATTGAGTACAAGGTGAAGTGTAAATAAATATCTCGGCCTTTCTCTAAAATTAAAGCCATCCTCACTCTAGAGTTTAAAGAGAAAGGCCAAAAAGGTTCTGGAGCTTAAGCTGACGAATTTGAGAGCTTGTTTTGATATGAGTTCTCATCCTCTCATCAATTGACACCTGAAAGCATAGTCAAGCTAACGACTTTAAACAAGTGCTTATGGAAGGCAACCCATGGGATTTGTGCTAGTTTACCCTTTATTATTTATTTTTATTTTGTCTTAGGATTTTGGTTTTGTTTTAAGATTTATTACGGTGAAACCACGTCCGTGATTTGAGTTAGAACTGTGTCTAATGCATCCCTATCTAATCATCTAAATTCGTGATCATAAACCCTAAAGATTCCCTACGCCCAATATTTCTCTATTACCTTAAAACCACTTGTTTATTTTCCGTCTTTGGATAGATTCACAAACTTTTCCATTGTCTTAGCTATATTTAATCAACATAATTTCATAGTGTAATTGCTTGGTCTCTGAAGATTTGATCCTAAAGTGTTACAACGATACCACTAAATCGTGGTTGAGTACACATTATGTTATTAATTGACCTTTGATCAATAATCTATAATTTATGATCATACAAGATTTTTATATATGGTTTTAACTATGCATTGATTCAAATATTTTTTGAAATATGAACAAATGAAGATGAGAGGTGAATGTTTAATAAAATAGTTTATTTGTTTGAAATTTAATTAAAGAAAATAATTTTGATAACAGATTAGTGGAGAGAGAAAAAATTAATATTTTCTTTTAAAAATTGAGTAATTGAAATCTAACTGAAGTTGATTTTCATTTCAATTCTTTTATTTTCAAAATTTTCGTTTATAATTGTAATTAAACACTTTCTATGTTATTGGAATAGAAAAATTATTAATTTTGAATATTCTACAAAATGTACTTATTTTATTATAGAAAAACAGAACTAAAGACTGATTTTTTAAAGAATATTAAAAATTATTTTATCATTTAAATTAATAATATAGTATAAGTAAATATGATATTTGAACATTAGAAATTATATATATATATATATATAAATTTTCAAAAAGAAATTTTGTTTTAACCGAAAACACCTATAAAGCATTCTATTCTTTTGCATTTATTTTTTCTTGATCTTGTTTTAAAAACTAAATTAAAGTTTAGGATTTTCTCTTTTCTGGCTAACCAATGACCTTTAAAAGAACTTACTTTTTGAACTTTTATTTATGAAGAAAATTTGGAAAATGTAAATGAAATAGATGATTAGATAACAAAAAGTAAACGAGGTCACGTTCACATGTGAATAAATGGGAGGGAATATGATCTCAAATAATTTAATTGAGAGAATACTTTCAAATAAACAATAAGATAAAGAAACTTTGAAAACCAAAAAAAACTTTGAAAGGTATGGTACCACTGCAAATATAAATATCGAGTTCTTCTCTCATATTCATGCAACATTCAACCATAAAACAAACATAACCAAAATAGTCAAAAAAAAAGAAAGAAATTAATATGGAGGCCATTTATAAGCTATGGATTGTGATAGTTTCACTTATAGTGGTGAAGCTATGCCATTTGATCTATCAATGGAGCAATCCAAAGTGTAATGGAAAACTTCCTCCAGGGTCGATGGGTTTTCCAATCATTGGAGAAACTATTGAGTTCATGAAGCCTCATGATGCTCTTCAATATTCAAATTTCCTCAAGAAGAGAATCCTCAGGTTCGCTTATTTTTATTTTAGCATGCATGTTAAGAAATGGTTTTTTACTTACTTAAGTTACTTTGTTATTTTTTCTGAAAAATAAATATAGACATGGACCACTTTTTCGAACAAGCTTATTTGGAGGCAAAGTTATAATCTCAGTGGATAATGAACTGAATATGGAGATGGCAAAGACAAATCGTATTCCCGGTATCACAAAGAGCTTAGCACGACTATTTGGAGAAGATAACAATATATTTTTGCAGAGCACAGAGTCCCATAAACATGCGAGGAACTTGACACTCCAACTATTGGGTTCACAAGGTTTAAGATTGAGGGTATTGGAAGATATCGATATCCTGGCTCGTACATACATGAGAGAAGAAGCTAGGAATGGAACTCTTGACGTTAAGGAAACAGCAAGCAAGGTAAAAAATAATTGATCGAATTTATGATGTCTTTATCTCTTGACAATATTAAATAAAGTAGATAAGATATATAGGATACATGATCATCTCACAAGTATTTGAATTATTAACCGTTACAGATCATAATTGAGTGCCTTGCAAAGAAAGTTATGGGCAATATGGAACCAGAGGCGTCGAAAAAACTTGCACTTTGTTGGAGATATTTTCCGAGTGGTTGGTTTCGGTTGCCTTTCAATATTCCTGGGATGGGTGTCTATAATATGATGAAGGCAAGTAATCACTTCTCTTACCAATAATATATATATATATATATGATTATAATGAAAGCCGTAATATTTATTTTTCATGGCAGGCAAGAAAAACGATGAAGAAGTTACTAAAAGAAGAAGTGTTGAAGAAGAGAGCATCAGGAGAGGAGTTTGGAGAATTCTTTAAGATCATATTTGGAGAAAACGAAGGAGGAAAGAAAATAATGAGTATGGATAATGTGATCGAGTACATATATACTTTCTTTTTGATTGCTAATGAAACAACACCACGAATTCTCGCGGCTACAATAAAACTCATAAGCGAAAATCCTGAAGTCATGCAAGAGCTTCAAAGAGAGCATGCAAGAATTGTTGGAGATAAGACTGCCAAGCAGGCCGACCTAACATGGGAAGACTATAAGTCCATGACTTTCACCAATATGGTAAGTATGTTCCAAAATCATGTATAAAGTGATAAGACAATTTAAAATCATGTACATTTTAGTAGCTCTCACACACACATGTATGGTACTTGGTTTCAGGTGATTAATGAGTCTCTTAGGATCTTGACCACAGTACCTGTAATACTTAGGAAACCTGATCATGACATCAAAGTAGGTGATTATACAATTCCAGCGGGTTGGAACTTCATGGGCTATCCAAGTGTCCATTTTAATCCAGAAAAGTACGAGGATCCTTTAGTATTTAATCCATGGCGTTGGAAGGTGATTCAAATATGATCTTTATCATTAACTATTTTCTCCCTAATTCACTAATCAAATTCAATTTTTCACATGTATCTAACTTTATTAACAGGGAAAAGAAGTGGACGCGATACTCTCGAAGAATTACGTTCCGTTTGGTGCTGGTCCTAGACTTTGTGTAGGAGCTTATTTTGCTAAGCTGCTGATGGCTATATTTATCCACCATTTGTGTAGATATAGGTCTACTTTTATTTTCTAATGACTCTGAATTTATATATTTTTTTAATTATGTCAATCTCATTACTTGCATTTATTTGGTTTGTAGGTGGTTAATGAAGGCGGAAATCACAATAACTCGGAGCTATATGCTTATGTTTCCTCGTGGATGTGATGTTCAAATCTCTAAAGAGACTAAAGTATAAAATGTATCAGAGTTGTTATATTTCGTTGGTGATGTTGGGTTATAATACAATAATAAAATAATGGTTATATATATATATATATGGATATGTAATTTGCTTTCCAAAAAATACATAAAATAATAAAATAATATTTTATATATATAGTAGATTAAGTTCGCGTAATTTACGTGGGTATAAAAAATATGTGAAATTTTAAATATTTTTTTCAAATTTTCATTTTATAATTTATTTGATAATTTTACAAAACTTAAACTGTTGTTATAAAATTAATGGTTGTAAATTGATCATATGATTCTATGCTGCCTCTGTCCCTAATACCATCACCATTAGAATCCTTATGACATACTATGCTGAGACATAGTTTCCGCCGGGTAACAGGAGGGTGATAGATCAAAGAAATCAAAATTAAAATCTCAGTAAAATTGACTTCTAGGAGAAGCAGGCGGAGATATCAAAGTGTGAGAATATTTTTTCTTCTTAAGTTTGGATTTTGATTGTTTTTCTAGATGATAATAATGAGAATATTTATATTTATATGTTTCTTCTTATGTTTTGGTGTCGTCGATGTTGTATACCTATCTGAGAGTATAATCATATTCTATTATTTTTAAACTTATATCCATTTTTTGTGTCAATTCCAGGTTATATGGGATCCGAAAACATCCCCTTCCACTAGTATTGAAAATTTAAAATATACGGGATAGGAGAGAATATAGAGAGGGGTTTGAGAAGTCTTGGCTATCTAGGTATCGAAGATGACATTTTAGGATGTGTACGGAGGGGCACTTTTACAAAATCAACTAATTAAGAGAAAAATGAAGGAAAAGGGAATTAATAAATCCGTAGTTGTTCCTCCTACGCGTAAGAAGAGACCCAATGAGGGCTATGTAGATGTCTGGATCAATGAAAAAATGCTTATTTCTAATGAATGTCGTATTGAGCATACAAATATTCTATTTACTACTTATTTCTAATGACATACGGATAGCTTTGATAGTGAAGAGATTGGTCACAGATGGGTACAATGTGCTTCTGGCTCATAGCCCAAACGCTCATGATGAACTGACCGAAGCTTCTACAGGAAGAATCAATTGGGATGCTCTAATTGTCCATGGTGAAGGTAATTCATCAAAAGAACTAGTTAGCAAGAATAATAACCCATGAAATAATTTAATTATAATCTACAACCCATGAATTAATGTTATATTATCTAAAAATCCATTACAAATTCTTATTTATTGTGATAAAAAATAACTGTTGTGTAAAAATAATTTAATACTTCGAAAAAGTTACAAATTGTATATTAAAAAAGTACTCAATTGTTTCAAAAGTGTTTTGTTTTCAATTTTTGATCTCATGTTTTTATTTTTAGTCATAACATCTCTCTTATAACATTATAGATAATTCTTTACCCAATTCAACTAAATCAATCAAACCAAAAAAAAAGAAGAAGAACCAAATTCAAAACTTAGTAATTTTGTTTTTGTCGAAAGAAACGACCAAATATATGTTAGGTTTCTCTTTCTATAACTAAGATCACAACAACACTATTCGACCCAAATCAATGTCACAATTCTTTCTGAAACTTATTAATCATCTATATCTTGGTACATAATCATTTTAGTCGAAAACGATATCAATTTTGAGAGCTAGATTTTTTTTTCATCATTTAAGCGGTAGAAAACACTATTGTTAGCTAATTTGGTTTGATTTTTTTTCTTCGATTGAATATGTAATGGAATACCATGTCACTACTCATTAGTGGAAAAAAATTTGCACAAAAAATTAATAAATGACGATGGTTAAAAGCGACACATTATTAAAACAATAAAAAAAAACTACAATTGAAGGATAAAATGATACTTATTGTAAACTACTAAATACATTTCTTTATCGTGGCCGCCAATTGTTTTACCATCAGAATGAACTGAAATACGAAAATAAGAATTTAGGAGACTAACCTAGGTTATACTTATGCCACACAACAATCTATGTGCCTTATTTGATTGTTTAGGTATGTTGATTAGGAACAGTTTAGAATAACAAAACAATGGTCACATGTTAATCCTAAGAGTGAAACACATCTTTTAGATACATAAATCAAACATACAAATATTATAAGGCATAAAGCAACTTAAAATAGTAATATACTAATATAAGGCATAACCAGGATAACAAAACACTACTTCATAAACTGCAAGAAGAGAAGTGGAACTGGAACTTACAACATCTTGAGCTAGGGCCGATCCAATGTTAATTGCTGCTACCACATACGAGAGAGTGAATGTCTAAACCGCTACATCATGATTACTTTTTAGAAAATGATGTCTTTAAACTGCTTTATATAAATTTGATGTCTAAAGCCTTTGTTTCATTGTCGGACCTGTCTAAATCTTTGAGATTATTGGTCATGGCAGATTGGCGATGTTGGTCAGATTTGCCAGGAGGCTGTTCTTCTGACTGAGAAACTGAGGGTGTTTTTTCTTTAAAACCGTGGAAATCCAAAGAGTAGACACAAGGAGACTTGTTGGATGGATTCACCAACTTTATTACCTTAGTCCTTCACTCTTGCCACCACCAACTCAGCTGATTGTGATTATGTTAAATAGCCAAACAAATGCTTATAGTATACAAGGCCCTAGGCCTACGGTTGGGCCTTGAGTTTTTTTTTTTTCTTATCCAACGATGTTCACCTTTGGCGTCGTGCCATCACCGGTAGAGGCTGCAGCCGTTAGGTTAATAAAAAAAAAAATTCCGTATTTATTTAAAATTATTTTTAGTTTTTTAATTCTAAATGTTTGATAATATATTTACAGTTTTGACATTGTTTCCCGCATACTTTTCTTCTCTCCACCCAAATCTGCTTTCAAGGAAGGAACCTCAAAAGCTTTAAAAAAAAAAAAAAAAGAGAGTAGAAGAAGAAGAAGAAGAACCAACCGATTGAAATTTTTGAACTTTTTGATCTCCGATTCTTGCCTCCGCCATCGCCAGATTAAAAGCTGAATCTAAGGTTTGATCACAATATTTTTTCCCGATTTGTATATTTTGGATTGGGTAAAAAGCTTGATCGAATCTGGGATCGTTTGTTGTATCCAAATCTTGATCTGGGCTTCTCTGATTTCGAATTCTAATTCCACTTGCTTGTAAAAATTCTGACTTGGGTTTGTTTAAAGATTCGATTTTTATGATCTATACCATCTATAAGGTTTCACTTACTCGTAAATTGATGAAATTTTCTTGATTTTAGGGTTTGTTTTTGTTATAAATCGGAGAGAGAAAGAGAGATGGGAGCATTCATGTCGAGGTTTTGGTTCATGATGTTTCCTGCAAAAGAGTATAAGATTGTGGTTGTTGGTCTGGATAATGCTGGTAAAACAACGACCCTTTATAAACTTCACTTGGGTGAAGTTGTCACTACTCATCCTACTGTTGGTAGCAATGTTGAAGAGCTTGTCTACAAGAATATTCGCTTTGAGGTACTACTGGACTCTTTCTTTTTATATTCGAATCCATGTTTCTTAAGTTCTGTTTCAGGTTTGAATCTTTATGGCTTTTCCTTGAATTTGCAATCTTTTGTTGTGTTATTTGTCTTGACATATTTGGTCTAGAAGCTCATAGTGTGGAACGTTTTCATATGTTTGATACTTGTGATTTATGGTTTCATATAGCAAAGTTTTGTAGATGCTGTTTCTGGTTTGTTTGTTAGTATCAGGTGGACTGTTTGTTATCTCTTTGTGGCTTAGTTTTTATGCAATTGTCAAAGCCATGACCACAGATGAAACCATCTCTGTTTTATGGGTTTTTTGCATGTCTTCTTGTATGTCAAAACTGAATGATGCTTATAAACGTTACTAGACTTATAAATCAGACTTCTTTTGGCGCATAGAGTTTTGAATCGTTTCATGTCAAAAACTAACTGTTTGACCCTTGGATATATGTTCAACTTTCAGCTTTGGGAAATTGAAGATTTGATGATTTGTTGTGATGTTACTTATGATATGTTGTCTTTTAGGTTTGGGATCTTGGTGGGCAAGATAGGCTAAGGACTTCATGGGCAACATACTATCGTGGAACACATGCTGTGATTGTGGTTATCGATAGCACAGACAGAGCTCGAATCTCTTTCATGAAAGATGAGCTCGCCAGGATACTTGGTCACGAGGATCTTCAAAACTCGGTCATACTTGTTTTTGCAAACAAACAGGATCTGAAAGATGCCATGACTCCTGCTGAGATCACGGATGCACTTAACCTTCACAGTATCAAGAACCATGATTGGCATATTCAAGCAAGTTGTGCGGTTACTGGAGAAGGGTTGTATGATGGGCTCGGTTGGATTGCCCAGAAAGTTACCGGTAAAGCCACGAGTTAAGGGAAATGAGAAACTGAATCAGAGAGAGAATTGATTCTTCGCCGTTTCATTTGTCTGCTTCAACTGTTCTTTAACACTGTATCCTTTGACTTTTATGTAACAAGCTTCAGTTATTTTGGTTGCTATCATTGAAACTGTGTCCAGAATTATTAAAATCTGAAAGAAAAGAATCTTGTTTTGTGTCGGATTTTGGCACTGTATTCTTTGTAAATTAAGAGATATGTTGATATCAATAGATTTTCTCATTTCTAAGGTCATTCTTCCGAGCTCATAAACTCTATACATAAGCTTTGAAGTATTACACAAACCAAAGTCACCTTTCTCCACAATCACATGGACACTATTTTGCGTAAACCCTTACAAGCTAAGTGATCAATTAGGACTTTGTAATCTGTGATAAGCTTTTGTTAAGCTTTAAGCTTATCAAAAGGAATTACATCAGTATTGACATTACTACTAAACTAACCAATTAAGCTGTTTCCCTTTCTCCAAAACTGAACAACGATGAAACCGCTAACAAAGTAATGGGAATTATAATAAGAACATGCTACAAAAACTCTTGATAATTCGTATTTGTTTTCTGTAGTAGCAATTAGCAAATAATAGGTAAGATTATGCTTATCATTATTCAATGGTGACAAATAAAAACTGTAAAGGTAACTAACACCACAAAAACACAAAATCCATATGCCTACAATATAATGGTGGTTTTTGTAGTCATATGGATTTAAACTTTTTAGAGATTTTATCCTATATATATGATTACAATTCTGATATTAGAAGACCATTGAAATGATCAGGGCTGCGAGGACCCTGATGTTGGACTCTAAGAAGGGCTGCGAGGAACTTGAGGTAGATTAGGGGTGCTAGGACCTTGAGGTTCAACTCCCAGAGGGATTTGAGCTTGGCCTTGCGTAATAAAGGTAACGGGTCCACTGATGTGAATAGATACTCCTCGGCAATTGATTCTAACACCGTCGCCGCTCCCAATCGTGATCGTCGCAGGAACCTTCACCGTAATTTTTGACGTCTCCTCCATTTTTTTTTTTTTTTTTTTTTTTTTTTTTTTTTGATGATGTATTTTGTCAATAGGAAACCGTCGGCGAATAAATCTTTTTTATACAGTAGTACTTTCACTAGTTAGGTCAAAATAGTTAGGGAGAGGCAACAATGTCGGTTCGGTTAGTTTGCATACGTGTACACAGAACTTTTGTAATAATCAATTAATGTATTGAAAGAAAGAGAGATCATTAAAACATGTAACCAAGCTCCAATGTATTAAAAGCTAGAGCGTAATGACTTTTTGATTTGAGTCTAAATAAAAAAGAAACCAAAAACACACCAGCAAAGTAGAGGAGTTAGGTTTAAGACCAGGATAGTCAATAGGAGAGAGACAAAATGGTTCCTTCTCTCCCACGAAAATGCAGAGATCGCCGATGTGTTACAGTGTAAGGACCAGTCCCTTTCTCCTTGTCTTGCCTAAAGAACATGATTTTGTCGGTCTTTATACGAAAGAACATGGTACGTAAGGTCTTCCTTTTTGTACATATTCTCCTCCTTCACTATTGCGTTGCACAGCCCTGAGAAGCACACCGCACACACAAACGCATAAAGAAAGATTCAAGTAGCAATTTTTTACGCTCTGTTGTTGAAGATGTTGGTGAGACGCACTGTTTATAATCTTGTTTGTTCATCATAGCTAGCCATCCTCTCGATGATCATATTATACTCGAGGACATAATCTGATTCTCCTTCTTCACATGCTCTTCTTTTGTCGGGTCGTACAAGTTGAAGCTGACAACTCTTCCGCCGCAAGGAGATTTTCTGACCACATCTCTCCGAGTAGCAGGTAAGGAGGAGTCGTCGTCGAGAAGAAACAGAGCCTTCCGTTCAGGGGAGATGATGAAAGCTTGGAGAATCCGCTGAAAAGATGAGATTTTTTAGAAACCCTAGATTTTCTTGTGGATGCGTGAGAGAGAGAAGAAGATGTCTTATGAATACATTTGTTGAATCTTGAATTCATGATTCCTTCTGTTTTAATAGCAACATTAACTAGTTTTTCTGAATCCCTTTCACGACTTCTTCATGGGTAACATACTATCATGGAACACATGATGTGATTGTGGTTACCCATAGCACAGACAAAGCCATGGAAGATGAACTCTCAAGGTTACTCGGTCACAAGGATCTTCAAAGCTCAGTCATACTTGTGTTTACAAAACAAACATGAACTGATAAATGATGAGATTGACTCCAGCTGAAATCACTGAATGCACTTAACCTTCACAATATCAAGAAGACAAGAACCATGATTCAAGCAAAGTTGTCCAGCTTATTGGAGAAAGGATTGTGTGATGATCTCAGTTGGATTACTCATTTATTTTACTTCATTTTTTGTGACTTTAGTAGTGTATATATGGTATACCCTCTGACCTTCATGTAACAAGCTTCGACTATTTTGGTTGCTGTGCCCCAGAATTACAATTCTGAAAAGAAAGAGAATCTTGTTTTGTGTTTTCAGATGTATTCTCTTTAAATTAAAGACATGTCAATATCAATAGATTTTTTATCTGCACAAATGAATCATATTTTTTGGCCAATTACATCAATTTCACTGCCGCGGAATGTAAAAACACAAACTCACTCTTCTAGAAGAAGTAGATACAAAACTTTAAAAGAGGGAAAGGAAGATCAAAGAATGGAACAGCCACATCGTTTTGTTTCTTTAGGGCCTTCGAACCATTGATCCCATGTCTCATTCACCGGACCTGTTGTTCTGCAAGTAGTCACAAAAGGAAACATATAAGACCAAATCATCTCACAGTTATGGGCATGTAACTCTCAGAAAACAGAAGTAGAATTACTCAGGAAGAAGAGGATCAGGTTTGCTGTCAACACTGTCTAAGAACCTGCATCCATTCGATAAAGGAGTCAAGGTTGTGGAATGATTATCAGTGAATTGGATATCAGTTATGCAACAAGTTCTTACTCTTTGCAGGACGCTGATGCATTGTCCATCCTCTCAAGCAGCTCCAGCTCTTCCTGAATATAATTGAAGGAAGAAAGTTATACCTTGTAACTTTTTTAAACAACTATTTCATTTCAAATGTCCAAACAGCTACGTGGACAAGAGATTAAACCCTCAGGGCTCAAGATATTACATAACCTGATTGAACCTTCCTAATTCGTTGTTTTGCTCTATCAACAAAAGCATATTGATATGCTCTCTAATTTGAATAACATTTAGCATCACAAAAACTCTTTAAAAGGAGACAGTTCTACACAACATTTCTCAATTCTAAAGGTCCTTCTTCCGCTATCTTTTGAACTGCATATGACACTATGGCTGAGCTCTATCATAAACCCTATAAGCTTTAAAGGTATTGTACAAAACAAAGTCACTTTTCTCCACAACACATGAACAAAATAGCATACAATTTTGCTTAAACCCGTAAATGACAATCAAAGCCTTTGTAATCTGAGATCCAATTTTGTAAAGTGCTTCCGAAGTCTTCTACAAAAGTAACTAAATCAAAGATCCACTACTAACTAACTAAAGGAAAGCAACAAACCTGAAAAGTGCTATACAAAAGTAACTACATCGATGACACTACCAACTCAGGGAAAGCAAAGCAAACCCACATTACCAACTTCTACAAAATCAAACTAACCAAAAGTTGTTTTCTTTAACCATTCATTTAACCAAAACCTAAATCAGATCAGTTCCCTTAATCTGAGATCCAATATTTGTTAAGCATATATAAAACTGAACTACATCAAGACACAAGTACAACTAACTCACAAAAACGCAACCCCACAATACCAACTGTTACAAAATCAAAAATAACAAACCTTTTTTCTTTATTCACTCATTGAATCCCAAAAACAAGAACAAAAACCCCCTAAATCAGATTGACTCCATTAACAGCTCCCCAATTCCCAAAACTAGAAAAAAGTTTCTAACTTTCAAATTCTTTTACCATACTCCACTAAGATTTATACAATTCCCTCCAAAAAGAGCCAAGCACAAACAAAAACAAAGGATTGATCCATTATGACAATAATCAGCCAAAAGGCACAAGCAAGCAAATCGAAACAAACAAAAAGGGTTTATTATACCTCTAAGAATCTAGCTTCTTGTTCAAGCCTCTTGAGTTCAGCTTGAATCCTGTGTTTGCCTCTTGTATCAACGACCCGCCCTGAGAGCTGACCCGATGAATTGGAGCTACCCACTTCCATCAAAAATTTCACTAGATTTCAAAACCCCCCAAATGAAAAAAAAAAAACAAAAAAAGATCAAAACTTTAAGAACAACAGAGAAGAAACACCAATTTTACTCAAGAGTCGAGACCCAAAGATCGTCAAAAAAAAAAAAAAAAGAGCTTTTCCGATGATCGAAAGGGTCGAAAAAGAAATAAAAAGTTGCGATTTTGAAAAAAGAAGAAAAGAAGAAAATTTTGTTTAATTGTTTTTTTTTTTGTCCCTTCCTAAAAGTTTGATTTCGGTTATCAGCACGCGCCGATTCGATGTTTTATGTTTTAAGAATGGGCCTTTTAGTGGCCCAATTAAGTGTAATTTATCATTTTTGAATTTTGATGATGAGAATGATCATCAAGTTATCGAGAAAATGGTTACCTGTATAAGTAAAAATGGTGTTTGCCAAAAAAAAGGAAAAAAAAAAGTATAAGTAAGTAAAAAATGGTTATCTTAATTAAGTGTAATTTATCATTTCCTCGAAAATTTGTATAAGTAAGTAAAAATTGCATATATATACGTAAGATACGTACAAATGGCATATCTAAGTTAAGTAGAGGTGAATCAACAAGTACGTGTGGATTGATGAAGTGAAAACGTACTTGGTGTGTCAGCTAGAGTTCTACGTACTGACAATGTCAGTTTCTGTAATAACCTTTTTTAAGAAAGATTAAACTACGTTAGATTTATCTATATTGTTAGTTTCTTATTTCAATTCAAAAGCAATAATGTCCGTACGTATTAGATTTGAATCTGTAGTGTCATCTCTGAGTCTCGACCACTTATTGAGATCATGGACGGTTGAGAAAGGACTGAAACCGCGTACCAAGCTATGTGAGCTGTTTTCTTAATATCTGCCCTATTTTTTTTTTTTTCTAAATAACAAATCATTTTATTTCAGTCACTGAAAGAGATGGACAAAAAATATATTAATAGGTTAATTTGTGGTTGTCAACATAATATGTAGAATGTACAAAGGACCACGAATTGTAATATTCGGCCATTCTTTTTTTTTTTTTCTTTTTTTTTATATATATATATATATATATATAAAGTTTTGTCTATCACAATTCTCCTTATTTTTCATTTCGATTTATGTAAATTAAAAGTTTCTTATATTAATATCCTTTTAATAATTATAATTTGGTTAATCTCTTTGATCGGAGTCATTCTCATTAATCAAGTATATATAGTGTACAATGAGATAAGACTAAATATGTACCGAAATATATGAGATATACATGAATCTAAGATTTGGATATATCTTATCTAACACCCCCTCCCCCCACAGGCCGAACAGGAGGCTCCCGAATGTTCAGACTGTATCGAAAATCAAGAAACAATGGTTCCAGATTTTTTTTTAGTGAAAATGTCCGCATATTGATGCATGGAGGGTATGTGGAAATTTTTGACATGCCCGAGCGCCACTTTTTCTTGGACAAAATGTATATTAATCTCAATGTATTTCGTTCGTTGATGCTAGACCGGATTTGAAGAGAGATAGACAACACTGACATTATCACAAAACACCACCGAAGCTTTGTTTAACGGGATACGCATCTCCAAGTAAAGATTCTGAAGCCAAGTAAGCTCTGCTACGACATTGGCAACTCCACGGTATTCCGACTCAGCACTGGAACGGGACGTCGTCTGTTGGCGTTTGGATGCCCAAGAGATAAGGTTGTGACCATTAAAGACACAATAGCCAGAGGTCGACCGACGTGTCGATGGACAGCCCGCCCAGTCCGCATCTGAGTAAGCGACAAGATTGGTGGGAGAGGACTTGTAAATCTGCATGCCATGACACAAGGTGCCTTTAACATACCGAAGAATGCGCTTAAGAGCAGCGAAATGTGCCTCTCGTGGATCATGCATGTAGAGACACACTTGTTGAACGGCGTAGGAAATGTCAGGACGCGTAAAGGTAAGATATTGTAGCGCCACGGCCAAGCTTCGATAGAGAGTCGGATCCGAGACAGGTGGACCATCAGCAGGAGCAAGCTTCGGTTTAGTATCAACCGGGGTCCGACAAGGATTGCAGTTGGTCATATTTGCTCTGTCTAGAATATCGGCGGCATAGTTTTGTTGGTGAAGGAAGAGCCCCTGATCGTTACGTGTGACCGGGATCCCAAAGAAATAATGAAGATGACCAAGATCCATCATTTCAAATTCGGAATGGAGTGAGGAAATGATGGATTTGAGAAGCGCAAAGGAGGATGCTGTGAGTCCAATATCGTCAACATAGAGAAGTAAGTACCCGATTTCATGGCCACAAGACAAGATAAACAGAGATGGGTCCATGACAGACTGAACAAAACCAACACGACAGGCATAGGTTGCAAAACGATTGTACCACTCCCGCAGAGCTTGTTTCAATCCGTAAAGAGAACGATGGAGAAGACACACATGATCCGGTTTGGAGGGATCTTTAAAACCCAGAGGTTGATGCATATATACCATCTCATTGACGTCCAATTGATGGAGAGGCCAGTTCTTCTTCGTAGCAACGTCTAACACCGCTCTTATCCTCGCTGGTTTAACCACCAGACTGAATGTTTCATCACAGTCCACGCCTTGCTGTTGATATTTCCCATTTGCCACCAGCCGCACCTTGTAGCAGACAAGCTTCCCTGTTGCATCGAACTTGTGCCTGAACAACCACATGGAGCGAACAATATTAGCAGACTTAGGCCATGGTACCAATGACCACGTCCCCGTGTCAGCAAGAGCATGGTATTCTACTCCCATGGCTGGATTCCAATTAGAGTCCTTAGCCGCGTCAATGTGGGATTTAGGTAAGGGAGAGGTGTAAGTGGTGTGAAGACAAAGGCGTGTTTGTGGTTTGACAATGCCGTTCTTGCTGCGAGTTGTCATCGAGTGTGTAGAGACTATAGGAGGGGTTGATGCAGCAGTCTAGGAAACGACAGGTGGAGTAGGGGACAGTTGAGGTTGTGGCAATACCGGTGGTACAGTAGGCGGTTGTTCCATGTGCACAGGTGACGGGATTGGGATAGGGGAGATGGTAATAACGGAAATGGAGGCGGCACCACTGGCGGCGAGGACTGGATTGTAGCGAATGGGAAAGTGGACTCATCAAAGACAACATGGTGGGATAATATAATTTTCTTAGATTGTAGATCAAGGCAGCGATATCCTCTATGATCAGATGGGTATCCAAGGAACACACAACGTGAGGAGCGAGGAGAGAGTTTGTGTGGCGTAGTAGGCATGAGATTAGGATAGCAGAGTGAGCCGAAGACCCGCAGATGATCAGAAGATGGCTGTCGATTGAACAGCTTCCTGAACGAGATGTCATTGTTTATGGCCGTTGATGATAAGATGTTTAAGAGATGAATCGCCGTGTGAAGGGCTTCAACCCAGTAGGTGAGCGGCATATGGGCTTGAATGAGCAGAGTACGAACAAGGTTATTAAGTGTGTGCAACATTCTTTTAGCCTTACCATTCTGTTGGGAAGTGTAGGGACAGGAGAACTGGTAGCTTGTTCCCGTGGAAGCAAAGTAGTCACGAAACTACTTGTTGTCAAACTCACATTCGTTATCGCATTGAAGCGATGATATTTCGCGGTGAAAAACCGTACGCACACGAGCTGCAAAGTGGAGGAACCTACTGAAAACCTCACTCTTTTTGCGTATAGAATAGACCCAAACAAAATGGCTATAAGCATCAAGAAAAATGAGATAATAATTAACGCCGCTAAAACTCGTAACAGGGGAGGTCCATAAGTCAGAGTGAACCACATCAAAGGGTTGAGAAACAACTGAATTCGAACTATAAAATGTTAAACGAGTATGTTTCCCCAGCTGACACGCGTGACACAATTTTGTCAAGTCGTGTTTGGGAAAAGAAATAAAACCAGCATTGAACAAAGACGAGAGAGTAGATAATCCTGGGTGGCCGAGACGACAGTGCCATATGAATCCTGGGAGAGTAGACACTCTAAGAGCTTGTGAGAATGATGATGAAGATGGTGTGAGAGTGTAGAGCGGGCCGGAGCTATTACAACGGAGTAGTCTGTTCCGTGTTCGTAGATCCTTGACACAAAAACCAAATGGATCAAACTCAATAGAACACATGTTGTCAATGGTAAACTTCCGGACAGAGATCAGGTTTTTGATGATTGTAGGACAGACAAGAACATGTCAAAGATGGAGTGGACAAGAGGTTGTGTTAAAAATGGTGTTACCGGTATTGGTTACTGGAGCAGAGGACCCATTTCCAACCATAACAGAAGAAGAAATACTCTTATTAAAAAGGGAACGTAGCATACTTGGCTGAGTTGCAATATGATTTGTTGCACCGGAGTCCATCACCCAAGGTGTCTCTGTCGGATCTTGAAGACTCATAGTGCTGAAAGCATTGGAGAGAGCCGAATGTGCATAAGATGGCGTACTGCCGACAAACGGTGCCATGTTGTGATAATGTGCCTCATTTGGGGGACGATGTGGATAGGGACCGAGCACACTGCTAGGAGATTGAGATTTTCCACCATAGGAAGAGGGAGGCGGCATGTGATACGATGGAGGGGGACCGCCGTAAGGGTGCTGATACATCCACGGTGGGGCATTGTAGGACGAAGGTGGCTGAGAATAGGGATGATTGTTCCACTGGTTGTGATTGTAGCGTCCCCGACCGCGGTAGTTGCGACCACCTCTGCCACGGTTTCTGTTGTTGTGGTTGCGACCAGAGTAGCCACCGTTGTTGTTCTGTGGAGGTCGTTGGTGTGGTGAAGTTGGTTCAGTATACATGATGTTTGGAGAGGACGACGTGGTGTTGTGTTGCAGGACCACCTTGGTTTGCTTACGAGGCGAGCCTTAGGGAAGGAGGGAAACAGAGTTTGATGTTGGATGACGTTGGTGATGTTGTCAAACTTGTCGGAGATACCATTAAGCATGTGCATCACCAGCATACGTTCTGTGACAGGGGAATCGAGATTCGCTAACAGGTCAGAGAGAGTCTTCAATTGGTGTGTGTAGTCGGTGATGTTCATGTCACCAAGTTCAAGAGTACGCAGCTCGTTGTCATATTGAAGGGATTGAGCCTCTTTGTTATCACGAAAAAGACTCTCAAGAGTGCACCAGATGTCACGGGCGGTGGATTTGGCTTTGAGGATTGTGTCGAGAAGTTGTTCAGACACTGTGCCGTAGATCCACATCTTGACAAGTCCATCTCTTTCTTTCCACTGCTCTTGCTCATCGGGAGAGGGAGTAGATGAGCCATCCAGGTGTCCAAGGACACCGAAACTGGTGCAGTGAGTCTCGAATAATTCACGCCAAACATCGTAGTTAAGTTTGGTGAGATCGAGTTGGATCGGAATGTAACCGCGAATTTGAGCGATTCCGTAAGGCTTGTTGGAGGAGAGAGGAGCCGTGACTGCTGTCATCTCAGAGGACATGGTTGTTAATGCAGAGGGGGTCAAAGGATCAAAGAAAGAAGGGAGAAAAGAGAAAAGAGAAGAGGATCAAGTAGCAAAAGAAATAGCGTTAGCTTAGAAAAGCTATGATACCATGTAATTTGGTTAATCTCCTTGATCGGAGTCATTCTCATTAATCAAGTATATATAGTGTACAATGAGATAAGACTAAATATGTACCGAAATATATGAGATATACATGAATATAAGATTTGGGTATATCTTATCTAACAATAATATTATAAAATTAATAACTAATCAGTATAACAAAAGATATAGTTTATGCTAAACTAATTAATATCCTATATAAGTTGCTCTTTTTCTATATTTAATAAATTGAAGATGTATAAAATTTTTGAATTGTGACAGCAATCACATTGTAAGAAAAAAAAGAGATATAAATATTAAAAATTATAACTAAAAAGCCCAAAACCACGATAAAAAAAAAAAAAAGCCAAAACGATTAACACCAACAAATGTCCAAAGAGGAAACGCCAATTTTAAGTCGCAAAATTCATACAGTTGCGCGGTTGCCTTAGCTTTAAAGAAACTGGTGCCTTCATGGCTTCATCGTTAAACGCTATCCAAGACCAGCTTTCGAAATCTCAAAACAAAAAATTGTCTATACTTCTCCGAATACTAGTGCAAAAAAGGGAACTACGAAAGAAGACGACCTTATCAACTCTATATAAGTATATATGATCGGACTCGATCTAATTATATAAATATTGCAAAATTTCGCCCATTTTCAGTCTCTTTGGTTAGATATGTATAGAGAGTACGTAAGGTGGACCCAAAATTTCAATCCTAATTCAGATGAAAACTACTCTAAAATCTAACTATCATTTCGCATCACATCTTGTAATTGTGCAGTCAAAAAACACACTAGTATAAGACCTATTTTGTACGTTTCATATTTACAGCATTAATTTGTTTTCCAACCCCCTTTTAAACGACGCCAATTCAACATCGACGTATATCTTTTGCTGGACAAAAACGTCAAATATATAACTTTATCAGAAAACAAAAAGGTCAAATATAAAAGACAAAACAAACCTAAAAGCAAAAAACATTAAGTGGGTCACCGCAACTTTTAAATAGTTTAGCATAGTACTGACTTTATGAAATCAAAACGCATCCAAACACTCTTACGTACGTAAGCTTGTGAGATTATTGCCTAATGGTACCGCAGGCACTCTATACAAGTTAGCATTACTAAATCCCATTCAAGACCATGTAGATACGAATACGATTGATTGTTTAAACTATTGTGTATATAAATTAGTAAATTACTAACTTCTATATCAAGACCATATCAACAAGACTAGAACTGGATTTGTATATTTGTAACAAATGCATCATTTCGTCCATTTAATATTTTCGAATACCAACATTCAAGTCAAGTCAACATGTTGCAATGAAGGAGAAGTTCGATGATGGTGAAATTTAGGTCTTGGGAATCAACCATCCCTGTATAGTTGGAATTTTAGTCATATATTTTTAATAGAAATCAAATTCTCATATTTAATTTTGGATTCAGTCTGATTACGTGTAAAACTTACAAAGCCTTATCGAGAGTAAATAATATTTATTTTCCTCTTTTGTATGGGGTTAAGAAAGTTTCCACGTTTGCTTATTTCATATGTAGAAATATTAACATAAATAAAATACATCATGCAAATATAACTTATGATGATTTTGGACAAGGTCACACAGTTCAGCTTAGTCAACAAGTTTAAGCACGTACTAAGAGGTCGGTGTCATTATGCAAAGTCTATACAAAAATGTGTTTGATTGGTCGTAGCTGAGTCAGCTTTTAAAATTAATTAGAAATTAGTCATTATCTACACCTTCAAACCATTACACATATAACATAAATAAAATACATCATGCAAATATAATTTATCTCAAATGATTTTACAAAATTGTTGAGAAACTGGGAATTTTTTTGGTTCTGTTGAACTATTTATAATGCAACTAATGAAGAGAAATTCACTTCCCACCAAAAAAATTGAAGAGAAATTCACAAGAAAGTGATTGACCGAGGTAAGTTTTTTTTGTTGGCAACATATATGTCTAATAGAGTCCCAAACGTACTACAGTATTTTGCTTCTAAATAAATGATGTTTGATCAAATTACACATTTATTATTATAATAAATATATAACACATTATAATAAATTCGGTCAATCATGTTATACGCACATAGTTGTACCACGGCGTGAAACGAGTCGGTAATGATCTGTTAGGGCTGAAGAAAATTAAGGAATATTTATGTAAATGAATAATGTGCTAAAAGCCTAAAATAGTGAAAGAAAGAAAAAAGAGATCGACACGTTTTCCCGTAACTCAAATGCTTTGGTCTACCAATTTCAATGCTCTTTGTCTCCTCGTCATCTACTCTTACAGCTGGCGAAACCCACACCCATTTATATTTTACAAATTACACACACTACTTCATTGTATGCAATTGCTAATTATTGTTACAAATTACATCATTCACAAGTCACAACCATATGCATATACTACTTTCTTCGTTTCGCATAAGCTATCATTTAAGATATTTTTCATATAAATGAAAAATCATGTATAAAAATCTTTTGAAGGAAATTAACATTTAAAGTAATGTGACTAGAATAAAAATTCCAAATAAATTATTTGCAAATAAAATTAATGAAAAAAAGAAATAAAACAAAGTGAATGAGTCCAAAGCAAGAAAGTCTAAAGCAAAGACTTCTACAAATAAGGAAAATAGAATGAGTTGAAAGCACTTCAAAGCTCTCTCCGCTCTTCTCTCTTCTCTCTTCTCTCTTCTATCTTCTCTCTTTGCCTTCTCTCTACTCTCTTCTTTTTGTTCTCTCTCTCTGAAGAAGACTAGTACGCAAGAAGACTACTACAAGATGGAAGAAACACAACAACAACAAAAACAACAAGAACTGACGCAAGAACAGATAACGGAGTTTAAAGAGGCCTTTTGTCTCTTCGACAAAGATGGTGATGGTTGCATCACTGCTGATGAACTTGCCACTGTCATCCGCTCGTTGGATCAGAACCCTACCGAACAAGAGCTTCAAGATATGATCACTGAGATCGACTCGGATGGCAACGGCACCATCGAATTCTCTGAGTTTCTCAACCTCATGGCCAACCAAATCCAGGTTTAATTATAACTTTATAGGAGATTACATCAATTAATTATACTGGTTTTTCGTTCTTCACTGACTTTTTTTGTTTTTTTTTGTCGTTATAGGAAACTGATGTAGACGAAGAGCTCAAAGAAGCATTCAAAGTGTTTGACAAAGACCAAAATGGTTACATCTCTGCCAGTGAGGTATATAATTATTACTCTTTCTTCTCTTAATTATAACAATATACTCCTTTTTCCTTTAGATTTTGCAAATCTTTTAATTTCTTTAGTTGTAGTATGCACAAAACTTTTAAGCATATTTATGTCTTTTCTTTTTGGTTGCGACTAGCTATGTATTATAAAATTAGATATGCATCAATTGAGTATAATGGAACAAAATCAGTTGGAGGCGTTTTATATAACACTCCAATTACTATTATCGTACGTGCGGTCTAACTATGTTTTAAATTTAATGATTGGAAGCATGTAGTATGTATCTAACATATGAGTTAACTGATTGTATTGTATCTAACAAAATAAATTTTTGTGTGTCTAGTTTTGTTACATGAACCAATTTTCTTAAGAAAAATATAGATTTGTTTTGCTCTACTTGAGTGGTATACACACTCACTCGAAATTTAGATTCTCTATATTCGTATAATTCTTATTAGCAATGAGTTAATTTGATTAGATAAAGGAGGAAAAGAATAGATAGCTAAATCAAGGTTGGAATCTTTTGTATCAATGAAAATATATCAGATCACGAGTTGTCTAGACGATGCTTTGAGTTTTATTATAAGAGATCCTTAGGTGTTTACGTTAATTAATTAAGAAGTGTCTGCCTTGCGTCGTAGAAAGCTAAATTATTTGAGGCTTCGAGCTAGCTGGCAATATGACTTTTTGGAGATAACGAGGTCAAAAGAAATATTTTAAAATAGTGAATAACATCGTCGTAGTAAACTGTGTTTATGATTCTATTGGTTTATTGGGCAGAGCACATGTCATCACCTAGTGTAAATAATACAGTATGTTTATATATTCTTTTCACATTCATATATACTATATGTATGTATGGTTTAACTTTTATAAATATAAAAAAATTTCTTGTGCATTAGCCATGATATATGCTAGCTTAAAGACAAACATCATTAGTAAATAGTACTACTAAATAGTGCTCATAATATATAATCTCTGTAATTTTGGTATATGATTACAGCTGAGGCATGTGATGATCAATCTTGGGGAGAAGCTAACTGATGAAGAGGTTGATCAAATGATAAAAGAGGCAGATTTGGACGGTGATGGCCAAGTCAATTATGATGAATTTGTCAGGATGATGATGACCAATGGTTAAAACCTAATCAAATCAATTTTACATTGTATTATCTTTTATAAATTTGTTAATCCTTGTCAGATTATCGTATTTCACTTTTCCAATTAAATTAATTTTAAGCTAGCTTTCATATTCAATGACACAAATAGATTATTTTGGGATTAGTGTGATTCTTAATAAGTTTTTAATGTATATAGTTTTTTTTTAGCATTGTATTGGAAAGGTTAATCAGATTGGGTACTTATATGTTCTTTGGCTATTTTGTGTATGGTAAATAGAACAAAAATCAAGATTTGTTTTTATCACATAGTGCATAGTATTATGTAGAATTTCCTATCAATTTTAAAAAGTGTAAGACGCTAATCATAATTTTCCGTTCGAGATTAATTTTAGTTTTAATCAAAGTATTAAGACACTTAAGAGGAAATATAAAACCCTTAGTTGGTGGTTGGTACAATCATAATCACACTAAACTAGATTTTAACCCGCGGTACACCGCACGATTATGTATTTTTGTATATTTTATATAACTTATTAAAAAAACATTATGTTGGATCAAATATATGTTTTAAACTTTTTTACAATAATATTGAGATATTTGTAATTTTATTTTCTTTATCTATTTAAAAATTATTATTTTCATTTGAAATTTAATTAATCAAAATTCTTTTATTTTGGAATTTAATCAATCAAAATTAGTTGTTGTGAAAGTAAACATATGTTAATATGTATAATACTTTGTAGTAAAATAATCTTATTCACCAATTTGAAATTAGTTAGTTTTGTCTATGAGTATGATGGAGCGGGTTAGTGTTGGTTTTTAACTTCTTTCATATAAAATTAAGTTTTAAAATATTTTGTTTGTGTTTTTAGACCAACCCATAAAAATATATAAGTGTACTGATATTAACCTAATTCCCATCACATAATTATAATTATTTTTAGTTTAGGTTTGGACCCGTGGATAGAAAAAAAGAGTTATTAAAAAAAATAGTTAGTTTTGTATCTAAGTATGATGGAGCGGGTTAGTGTTGGTTTTTAACTCATTTCATGTAAAATTAAGTTTTAAAATATTTTGCTTGTGTTTTTAAACCAACTCGCAAAAATATATAAGTGTACTAATATTAACCTAATTCCCATCACATTCTTATGATTATTTCTAGTTTAGCTTTGGACCCGTGGATAAATAAAATTTTCCATAAATTATTGTTGCTTTTCTAGTGTTTATTGATATTTACACAGATAATATTATTGATATTACTCATATGACTAAATTTGATGTATTCACTATTTAAATTTTGCAACAGAATATATATATATATATATATATATATATGTATTTGACATCATAATTCTATAAATGACACATGTTTTTAGTCAAAAAAACATATATCATTTTGTGGAGGTTAAAAAAATATATATATATATATATATATATATATATATATATCTAGTATAATAAAATCATACATTATTAGTTTATTTTTATATTTTTTTCTATCCATTTTGTCATCAATTGCTCTATCTATTTTAACATAGAAAACATTAAACAGTTTAATAATTTATGTATAATGGAAAACATGTATAATGGAAAACATGTATAATGCCAAACCAATTATAGAAAATCAAAATTGAATAAGGTAAGATACTATAGTTTCTTTTTTCATTAAAACATTTTAAAACTTGTAATTAGAAAGGAAAATAGAAATTGATGTTGTTAAGATATTTAGTGAAATATATATTTCCAAACTCGAATTTCCTAATTTATTTATTTTTTTTAAAAATTTTTTTGTATTAAATGTTTTAATTACAATGGCATATGATGTAAATATTGTCCAACTTCAAGCCTTCTTCTAAAAAATGCTGTGAAAATAATAATATAGATTCATAAACCTCAGAAATTGAAGTCGCCTTTTATAAATGCATCTTTGTAATATTAGCTTGATGTTAAGTTTTGTCCAAACTTTTGTATGCAACTTTGACCAAGAAATTATATACTTATATTGACTCTCTTTTTTTTTCTAACATTATTTGCAATTTTCATTTTTATTTTATCCTCTTCAATGTATTGACATTGTTATTTTAAGTCCATATAAAAAGAATTAGAGGACCGTTTTTCTTAAATTTTCATAAGCTTATAGACAAATTGAAACCAACCACTATAATTGGGGACTTGGTTGCGCAGTGGACCACTGAGCTTATATTAAATGTATCATATCCAACTCTAAAATTTGATCAAAAATTACTTACATATTTCATTAAACATGTAAATTCGAAAAAAAGTTTTAGCTTTAAGAGAATTTTACCAATTATATTACACTTTAAAAAGAATTTTTTTTCTCTAAATGTCATATTCTCACACTATTTAAAAATGTTATATATTTATTGTTAATATGTAAACAAAATACACAAATAACATTCCAAAATTAAAAAGTTTGTAACCATTTATTGAAATAAGTCAAATATTATTTTAATAATTTTTCCACAATAGTTATACAATTAACTAAAATATCTACGAGTCTAAATTAGTTGTCCACATAACTATAATATTGTCTAAGAAATGAAGATTCTGTGATGGTAGATACAAGTTGAAAAATTAATTCACCGACGAAAACCTCAAAATTCAGGAAAGTTATCCACATTAGTTCAGAATTTTCTACAAATATAAAGATTAAGTTTTCCATGAAGAACTTCCTCCTTTCTCATCACCCGAGTCTTGCGCGACAGAGACGACGGTGATGGTTAGTGATGAGCTTTATAGCGTTGCGATTTTCTTCCGAGAGTGGTCTCCCGACTCTTCTCCCTGTTACCGCCTGACAAATGGTGATCCAGATTATCTTTCTCTAAAGTACATGTCTGCTCTTAACCACCCTTTGTCTACCCTTAGCCAATTTAGATGGTGTTCCCTGAAAGCTTTTGTCCGAAGACTGCAAATAGCTCATAACATACCTTGGTTGCTCTGGTTATACAAAATTTTGTTGAGAACCCTGCCATTAGTTTCACCTAGCTTTATGGAATATGAGTTTATAAGCTTCACATTGAAAGGTTGTTTGTGCCCAACTCTTATGTCTACGAGAACCTTGCCTAGTGAAACATCTAGGATTCATACTCATGTTGTGAGAGGCTTGAAGAAATTCGACATTATGATCATGTCGCTTAAGAGCGGTGATTACCGAAGCTTCTTCAGCCCTTGTTTCACTTACCCGGTTCCTGATCCCACCTATGTACTTTTTAACCTCGTATGGGATATGTTTTATACCTTCAAGAGTTTGGAACCTAAGCTTCACCCACCCTCTCTCAACCAAACCAAGTGATGTGTCTGTATTTTATAGGTTTTAACCATAGTTTTTAGGTTTGTTTTGAGTATTTTATTGAGTCAAAGTGTGCTTTTAGAGTCTTTTATGAGTTTATACAGGTTCTAGGTTGCTTTTAGAGGAAACTGAGTGTTTTGGGGATGAAAACAAGCATCTGGAGTCATTTTAATGAAGACTGACCGGACTAGCAAGCAGATGGAGCGAACACAGAAAAAGCATCCTTGATCGGCTGATCCACATTCGGATCGACAGATCCCGAGCCCGACACAACTTTTCCTTTTTCGTTCTAAACCGACTTTTAGGGTTTTATTTTAGTATATAAGCAAGAGGCATGACCTCTAAAAAGACAACTTTTATTCTACGCAGCTTTTGAGTACTTGTAACCTTTGGGAGAAGATCTCTAATCCTCTCTAACACTTTGGAGAAGATTTCTGAACCCTTTTTATTTCTTTTCTTTTGCAATTCAATTATGTTTACTTCATCTTTGATTTGCTGTTTCTGTTTCTTCATGTCTGAGTAGTTTATCTATTGGGTTACGGGTTTCAAAGGGGAATTATGATTTTCTAAACATAGGTTGTTAGATTTGGTGTTGATCTATTTTGTTCTTCATCTATTGTTGTTCTTAAATCCTAAACTAGATTAGCTACCTAGTTTATGATCATAGGTTTAATTCATCGGGGCACCAAAAGTGTTGTTGAGTTGCTGGAAAAGAACTTAGGTGAGCAAGGTGGACCTTAGCCAACGAAAGTTGAAGTTGAGGCACCTTGTGAACAGATCAAACTTGAACCTTTATTGCTTGCTTGGTTTGCTAGGTCCAAACGACGGTTTAGGGTTTAGTGAATTCATTGCATAGATAGTTAACGCAGAGAAAGTAGGTTTGCTTTACAACTGTGATTTGAGTTCTAGAACGGTGTCTAATGCATCCCATCTAACCACCTTAGTCTGAGAATTATATCCCCATAGATTTCCTGCACCCAATATTTCCTTTTTGATTTAAAGCAACTTATTTACTTTCCGTTTTTTTGATTTGTTACTTTATTCACAAACTTCCTCTTTTGTCTTAGCTATATTTAATCTACATAATTTCATAGTGTAATTGTTTGGTCCCTGTGGATTCGATCCTGAAGTGTTACAATGATATCACTAGATCGTGGTGGAGTACACATTGGGTTTTAATTGACCTGTTGATCAATTTGGCGCCGTTGTCGGGGACCAAAACGATTGCCTTTGAGATTTTAGAATTGAGTATAGTATAAGATTTCTTTCTGTTTTTACTAATTATTTTTATTTTCTCTTTTTTGTAGATTGAAAACAAAAAATGAAAAATGTTTTTGGGGCCATGGATTACGATGACTGGCCATAGGAGGAGGAGACCACAGTTGATGAAGACATTCTAGATGAGCATTATGTGGAGCCACCGTTCGATGAGAGTGTTCTTACACCGGATCAAAAAGCCAAGTTGGATGAGCTTTCCATGGAGCATCCAACAACAACAAGAAGGAACTTAGCAGCAATGATCCGGTTGAATCTCATCTCACATCGAGCAGTACTTGAAGGGAGGGAGCCCACTTTCACAGAGATTAGGGAAGCTCATGCTTGCGAAAAGGTAATATATTGGGTACCACCAAGCCAAATAGAAGGTACATGCGTTTCCACCCTTGAAATTCATGATTTTGAGGATATTCACATGCCATGCATTGAAGATGTGACTTCTAGTTTGGATACTCCATTGATCATTGATGAATGCTATGATTTGATATGTGAGTCTCAACGTCTAGACATTTTAAGAGCAGAAAAATTGCTAGGGATTATCATGAAATATGTTTTGATATTGAATATCATTGTGCTTTGAATGTTCATGATCTCGAGTTTGAGTTTTCAATGCCTGATGTATCTAGCTCTCTTCTTGAAGAATCTTACCTAGGGTGTGTTCTTAATATTGATACAATTTTGCATGAAACAAATGACCTTGAGGTTGATTATATGAATGAGGATATTGTGTTTTATGAAATTAATGGTGATGAAGTTATTTATTTTGTGAAAACCTCGTTTGAACCTGAAATTGACTTTATTTTCCCATTAAATGCATTTGATCCTCATGAGCATCCAACCATCAAGGAATATTTCAAAGTACATACTACATTTGTAGTAAACTTCCTTGATGTGGATTTTATCGTTTTGCCATGGATAATTTTGTGTTACTTGACACATATTGTTTATTGCATTAACAAGAGAAGGTCCAAAGGTCCATTGGCTCAGCCTTTTGATACTCATGATTAACATTTTTGTGTTGAGCGGTCAAGCTATAGACCTTAAATAAGCGCTTATGGGAGGCAACCCATGGGATTTGTGCTGGCTTACCCTTTCATTTTTTATTATTTGTCTTAGAATTTTGGTTTTGTTTTAGGATTTATTACGGTGAAATCACGTCCGGTGTTAAGTGTTTTCAAGAACAGGTTCCAAACGCAGAAGATGCGAAATTTTTTGTTCCAGGAGCTTCAGATCGATCGATCCTCCTTACAGATCGGTCGATCTCGTTGGTTTGCTGTGGGTGTCTCCAAGTTCAATAATGTTGCAGATCAGTCGATCCCATCCCAAGACCGATCGATCCCCACCCTTGCCAACACCACTCCGACACCAGCTGCGAAATCACCGGTTTTTGTTTCTTGTCCTTACTTTTTTTTTTTCATTTTTTTCTTATTTTCTTTGTGGGATTCGTTCTTTTCTTTGTTTTGCTTTCACACCGAGACGGTATGAAGTAAGTCCGGAGGAGGGATGTCTCCAAGTTACTAATGTCGTTTTCTTTGATTGTTTCCTTTTGATTTTTCGAGTCTTTGAGTCATTTTCTTATTTTTATTGAGTCAAAAAATTTGTGTTGGGAAACTATGATCATTTTCTAGGAGTTTTTGCTTTGAACTAACACTCTTATGATTGCTTTAGTACTTTTGATTCTAGAATGAAGCTTGGAAAGAACATGAGCAGTCTCAACAAGCCCCAAAAGACACTCGTCAAGGAGAACAATAAGTTGAACCAGAAGTTGTCTCTAGCTTTGATAAGATTTAACCGGATTTAACTTCTTACCTTGGGGCTTGGTATACATTTGACAGGAGTCCTCTCTTCAAGCCTCACGAGACATGCATCTCCTTGCAAAGTATGATTCCCCTCTCGCTTCCCTTCAGTACTCCTAAAAATTGTGAAAAAAGAGAAACGAAAAGAAGAAGAAGAGAGAGGATATAGGTAATAAAGAAGTGAACCGAGGGTTGTGCGTAAACCCGTTCATCCTTCGGATCTCATGGAAACCTGTACGCAAGAAAAGAGCAAAGGATTGATAAAAAAATACAATGATACCCTAGAAAATTAGGGATAAATCATTCCTTTGGAATTGAGAAAAGAGAGAGGAAAGGAAGCATATGAAGGAGGTCTTGGGCGATAAGAGGTTGAAGGAGTCAAAAAAGTTCAATGATCGATACTCCCATGGTAAGACCGCACCTTTTTACTAATCTGATGTAGAGAGACAATGATGGGGAGACTGAAAGTTCTCTAAGGCTGTGGAGTTCAGAGTAGGGAGTGTTGATCCTAATCATGGGCAGAGTACAAAAAGTAGTTCTTAATTTGATTTGATGAAGAGTGCAAAGAAGAGGTTCCCAAGTATATCTGAGTTTCCACTTCTAAACATTTTCTCTCATCTTAAGTTTTTGTCTGTTCTTGCTTGAGGACAAGCAAAGATTCAAGTCCGAGAGAATTGATGTGTCTGTATTTTATAGGTTTTAACCATAGTTTTTAGGTTTGTTTTGAGTCTTTTATTGAGTCAAAGTGTGCTTTTAGAGTCTTTTATGAGTTTGTACAGAATCTAGGTTGCTTTTGAAGGAAACTGAGTGTTTTGGGGATGAAAACAAGCATCTGGAGTCATTTTGGTGAAGACTGATCGGACTAGCAAGCAGATGGAGCGAACACAGAAAAAGCATCCTGGATCGGCTGATCCACATTCGGATCGACAGATCCCGAGCCCGACGCAACTTTTCCTTTTTCGTTCTGAACCGACTTTTAGGGTTTTATTTTAATATATAAGAAAGAGGCACGACCTCTAGAAAGATAATTTTTATTCTACGCAGCTTTTGAGTATTTGTAACCTTTGGGAGAAGATCTCTAATCCTCTCTAACACTTTGGAGAAGATTTCTGTATCCTTTTTATTTATTTTCTTTTGCAATTCAATTATGTTTACTTCATCTTTGATTTGCTGTTTCTGTTTCTTCATGTCTGAGTAGTTTATCTATTGAGTTTCGGGTTTCAAAGGGAAATTATGATTTTCTAAACATAGGTTGTTAGATTTGGGGTTGATCTATTTTGTTCTTCATCTATTGTTGTTCTTAAAGCCTAAACTAGATTAGCTACCTAGTTTATGATCATAGGTTTAATTCATCGGGGCACCAAAAGTGTTGTTGAGTTGCTGGAAAAGAACTTAGGTGAGCAAGGTGGATCTTAGCCAACGAAAGTTGAAGTTAAGGCACCTTGTGAACAGATCAAACTTGAACCTTTATTGGTTGCTTGGTTTGCTAGGTCCAAACGACGGTTTAGGGTTTAGTGAATTCATTGCATAGATAGTTAACGCTGCGAAAGTAGGTTTGCTTTACAACTGTGATTTGAGTTCTAGAACAGTGTCTAATGCATCCCATCTAACCACCTTAGTCTGAGAATTATATCCCCATAGATTCCCTGCACCCAATATTTCCTTTTTGATTTAAAGCAACTTATTTACTTTCCGTTTTTTGATTAATTACTTTATTCAAAAACTTCCTCTTTTGTCTTAGCTATATTTAATCTACATAATTTCATAGTGTAATTGTTTGGTCCATGTGGATTCGATCCTGAAGTGTTACAACGATACCACTAGATCGTGGTGGAGTACACATTGGGTTTTAATTGACTTGTTGATCACCATGTCCGTGTAGTCCAAAACTAAGTCGACCAAGCCTATTCTGCATTTCTTTGGTCTTACTGGCTACATGCTTTGTGTGGATTTCTTAATCTCCTTGGACAAGGCCCCAAGTGAGAGAGAATCCACATGTATTGTTACAGTTTGACCTATTTCATTGGCATATGGTTTTAGTTTTCCTTGGAAGATCTGTTTGTATTGGCTTAAAGTCTTATGGTCTATCGCCCTGCTCCCCAAGTTACTTACTCGACGACTTCAAGCCACTCTTCTTCAGTACCTCCTCCAGCTCTCGGACCATATGGATTGAAGACTACCCTTGGTCCAATGGAAGATACCTTCTGACCTGGGCTCTACATCGTCCTACCTTGGACCCTACAACCATGGTCCCCGGAATCTCTGCCTTCGCACTTCTACTGTACCTCGTTTTGGCGAGCGTTTTGGCTTTGGATCCTTCTACAACGTCTACGCGTCTTTTGCTCCATAGCTCTCTTGGTGTTCACCTTGAAGTCTCTTATTTTTTTGTTTATGGTATTGGGGAATACCTACTCTTGTAACTCTTTAAACTTTGGGATCTTTTAATCTCCACCTTGTACCTTGATTTGATTTGAATAAATGAAATCATGTGTTTGTCCATAAAAAAAAAAAGTTTTCCATGAAAAATAAATTAAACATAGACGATGAATCCCGTTGTAACAAAAACGAAAAGGAACTTCAAAGTTTCAATCAGTGAATTATTGGCTAAAAGATTGAAACACAACAATGAAAATGTTGTCCACTAAAAATTAAAAATTTCTATAAATGCTCTTCATAAATCAAAGATGCAAAACTAAATAGGAAAACAAATAATAAATCGTTGATTATTAAGAATTAAAATTGTATGTGGGCAACATTCCAAATGGTGTACCATAGAAAATAATAGTTCGTCATTCTACGTAGATGTTGTGGTAGATAGTAACAAAAGTACAAAACTGAACAATATGACATTTCTGAAAAGAAAAATACTGTTCATGACATTTAAAAAAAAAATTATATCTACATTCTATTTTTATGTGTGTGTAAAAATTTTAAATATTTTATAAATATCCTTTAAGAACCATTTAAAAAGTTTAGATACTAGATGGTCAGTGGTTGTCCACACGATACTTGAGATGTATTTAGTTGTTTATATAATTTATCTATCTATAATTATAGTATATTAACATATTTAGTATCAATTATAATTTACATATATATATATATATATCTAAATATGTATAGTTGATTTTATTTGTTATAAAAACACATACATAAAATATTTTGCTTATGTTTTACTTATATTTTACATATATTTTGAAAATAAATAAAAATAAATAGTTAATTTAGGAAATTTCAATTAGTACTGATCTTGAAGAAATTGTAGTATTAAAAAAAAATGGAAGAAATTTTAGTTTTGAGGAAATTTCTCTATATAGAAAGGATGATATGCCTAATTTAGACTCACAACTAGTTAAGTAAAAGTCATTACTTGAAATCTTATTTTGATAACGTCGAGAGGGGACGTTGTCGTGCGTGATATAGCATCAGCTATACCACCCACCGACGTATCAGTCAAAGTACGTGTTAGCCCTCTAGGCTTTCCTGAAATTTTCCTACCCATTGTGTTTCTCTCTTGTTTGATACATATCATTTATTGCAGAATTAAATTACTTTGTTTTTATCCACTTTCAAACTCCAAAACAAAAACATTCATAACTTACAACGATTTTTAAAGGCAAATTATGGGAATAATAATATTTCTTTTTAATTTATAACATAGTATATTTCATATGTATGTCAGAATCCAAACTAAAAAGTTATAATTTTCTTTTATCTATGTTTGTTAAACGATAGGGTCTATTTATAATTGGCACATTAATAATTTTCATTGTCATGTTTCCAGATGAGCAGGACAACAAAAGGAAAAATAAATAAATACACTCTTCAACCGTAAATTTAAGACTAATTTCAAGAACTAGACGTATGGTATCTAAGGAATTTTACCAATACTACCATTTAAAAAAAAACACATTTCTCAAATACCATATTCTCACATCTTTTTTGAAAATCCATATTTATATTATTGATCTGTTAGAATAGGTGGTGGACTTGTCCATGAATATTATTTTGATAGTTTATTCATGAGAAGTAATACTAACATGTCCACGAGTGCAAATTAGAAACCAAATACAAAGATAGAAAGAATCTTAATTAGATCCCAAGGTTTAAAACACACAAAAATAAAAAGCCTCCAAAGCTAACAAAAGATAGATAGTTAAAGAGATAAAGAGATAAAAGACTCTTTGAGAGCTTTGATCCAAAAGTTAGAAGGCTTTTTGGTATATGTGAGATCAAAGTTTATCGAACATTCTTCCAATGACTACTAGTCAGTGGATGAACAAATGGCCAATGTCAAAAGTCAAAGTGGCATCGATGAAGGAGCCAAAAACGTGAATCTTGTCGGCACAAAAAGAACTACTTGAAGTAGTGATTTGACAAAGGCTTGAGCAAAGGTGATGGTGCTTAGGTGCTTGAAGTTGTTTGGTAAAGTTTCGTGGAGTGGAGTGAGAGTTATGCTTAGGAAAACCATAGCTTTTGGTAGCGGGGATGTCGTCATAGGATCTTGTGGCATATTAGTCAATGGACGAACTCAAGATCCTAGGGGGAGCTAAAGCTAGGAATCGCAAGTGGATGATATAGACCTGTAACAGAATAGGTGGATAATCTCTCACATAAAAGTCTCGGTCAAGGAGATTAAAAATTTCACACAAAGTTTGTAGTCAGCTTGATATCGGCATAAAAGTGGCAGACAATAATGATTTTCACAAAGATATGCTTGGTAATCAGGGGATATAATGATAGATGGTTAAAGAGAAAACGGTAACCAACGCTCTTTAGAGGTGTACTCTTGAAACAATTGCACCCGGATTCTTAATCCTTACACAGGATCCACGGGAAATGATCTCACAAGAAAAAACCTTGACTTCTAAAGAAAATTAGCAAGAATAATAATAACCCATGAAATAATCTATAATTTATTATCCAGGGGATATAATAATTTATAATTTATAATTTATATATGGTTTTAACTTTTAACTATGCATTGATTCATATATTTTTGAAATATGAACAAATGATGAAGATGAGAGGTGAATGTTTAATAAAATAGTTGATTTGTTTGAAATTTAATTAAAGAAAATAATTTTGTTAAGAGATTAGTCAAGAGAGAAAATTTTAATATTTTCTTTTAAAAATTGAGTAATTGAAATCTAACTGACGTTGATTTTCATTTCAATTCTTTTACTTTCGAAATTGTCGTTTATAATCTGTTGGGCATAATTTTATCATCATAAATAAATAAATATAATTTATTTAGTCAATGCATATTTTGCTGGATAGTCAGCGTAAATAATAGTTTATCTTATAAAAGGAAAATCTTCTTGATTAGTCAAGGAACCAAGAATCTCGTGACAGACTCTATCAAGCGACCGAGAATCTCGTGATTGACTCTGTCACGAGATCGAGAGTCACGCGACTAACTTCGTCAATGGCCTGAAAGTCACGCGACTAGATCTGTTAAGGGACCAAGAGTCTAACGACCGACTTTAATAAAGGGTCAAGAGTCCCATGACCGACTATGATAGAGTCGGCAAGACCAAGACAAATCCTAAGGGATTAGGGCAAAAGAGTCTCTATATAAGGAGAGCGGCCTCCACGAGAGACAGGAGGAAGAGACAAAGCAAGAGACCTAAAAACACAAGACACACGACACAACTCTAGAACGCGGCTAGGGTTTATAGATTGATTCACTGTGCCTTGAATTCTTGTATTTGAGCTCGAGACTTTGATCAATAAAAACAACCATTCAACATATGTTTCTTGTTTCCGTAGTCTTTAAACGAATTGATTATTTTTGCCCAAACATAATCCTACTATATTAATTGGGAAGTACAAATATGAAACAAATATTATAGTGTGTAAAAGATTAGGTTCAATTGTCATTAGAAAAACTGAATTAAGCTTAATTAATTAATTAAATAAAGATAATTAATTAAAAAATCAAAAACGCTGACAGAACAAATATAAAAAAAATCTAGAAAAATAAAAAAGTATATTTTCTCTCTCTAATAAATTATGGATAAAAATTACTAAATGTTTATAAAAAAAATAGAAACCAATCAGAATTTCAAAAACTAAGATTTTATAGCCAAGTACAAAATAAAATTATTTTGAATAGCTAAATTTCGAAGATTTTGTTACGATTTCAAATTATGATTCCCCTATCATCTTTATTTTCTTTTATTTACAAATTGTTTGGAATTTTTCATATAATACTTATGATTAATAAAATACATATTTTTTTTCTGCATATGTTGTGATTTGAATTTTTTTAAACTAAGATATATTACTCAATCTATAAAAAATGTGTTTTTTAATTTCCACATTGGCAGGTTGGTAAAACTAAATTTATATAGATTATAAATTAATAATTTTTATTTTTTCACAATTATAATATTAAAATTTTTACTTTATATTTTACAAAATAATGATGCAAATACAACAAACAAACAATACAAAACTGTAATATACGTCAATAATAAAATACTATAAAATTCTAAAATAATTAGTATTCAAAAAGACTAATAGATTTACAGAACAATTATAAATATATATTATCTCAAACAAAATAACTTTTAAAAAAAAATAACAATAATTTTTCTAATTATATTTGTTTTTAAAAAAAAATGTTGATCCGTGCTTTAAGCACGGGATATCTCCTAGTTGTAATTAAATACTTTCTATGTCACTGGAATAGAAGAATTATTAATTTTGAATATTCTACAAAATGTACATCTTTTATTATAGAAAAACAGAACTGAACACTGATTCTTTAAAAATATTAGAAATTATTATTTTTCATTAAAATTAACAATATAATATAAGTAAATATGATATTTGAACATTAAAAATAATATATATATATATATATGTATAAATTTCAAAAAGAAAATTTGTTTTAACCGAATACACCTAAAGCATCCTATTTACTTGCATTTATTTTTTCTTGATCTTGTTTTAAAAACTAAATTAAAGTTTAGGATTTTCTCTTTCTGCTAGCCAATGACTTTTAAAAGAACTTACCTTTTGAACTTTTCTTTATGAGAAAAAATTGGAAAATGTAAATGAGGTCACATTCACTTGTGAATAAATGGGAAGGAATATAATCTCAAATAATTTAATTGAGAGAATACTTTCAAATAAACAATAAGATAAAGAAACTTTGAAAATCAAAAAGAAAATTTGAAAGGTATGGTACCACTACAAATATAAATATCGAGTTCTCTTCTCATTTTCTTGCAACATTTATCCATAAAACAAACATAACCAAAATAGTTATAAAAAAAAGAGAGAAATTAATATGGAGGTCATTTATAAGCTATGAATTGTGATAGTTTCACTCATAGTGGTGAAGCTATGTCATTTGATCTATCAATGGAGCAATCCAAAGTGTAATGGAAAACTTCCTCCAGGGTCGATGGGTTTTCCAATCATTGGAGAAACTATTGAGTTCATGAAACCTCATGATTCTCTTCAATATTCAAATTTCCTCAAGAAGAGAATCCTCAGGTTCGCTTATTTTTATTTTAGCATGCATGTTAAGAAATGGTTTCTTACTTACTTAAGTTACTTTGTTATTTTTTTCTGTAAAAAAATATAGACATGGACCACTTTTTCGAACAAGCTTATTTGGAGGCAAAGTTATAATCTCAACAGATAATGAACTGAATATGGAGATGGCAAAGACAAATCGTATTCCCGGTATCACAAAGAGCTTAGCACGACTATTTGGAGAAGATAACAATTTATTTTTGCAGAGCACAGAGTCCCATAAACATGCAAGGAACTTGACACTCCAACTATTGGGTTCACAAGGTTTAAAATTGAGGATATTGGAAGATATTGATATCCTGGCTCGTACATACATGAGTGAAGAAGCTAGGAATGGAACTCTTGACGTTAAGGAAACAGCAAGCAAGGTAAAAAATAATTGATCGACTTTATGATGTCTTTATCTCTTGACAATATTAGCTAAAGTAGATAAGATATATAGGATACATGATCATCTCACAAGTATTTAAATTATTAACCGTTACAGATCATAATTGAGTGCCTTGGAAAGAAAGTTATGGGCAATATGGAACCAGAGGCGGCAAAAAAACTCGCACTTTGTTGGAGATATTTTCCAAGTGGTTGGTTTCGGCTTCCTTTCAATATTCCTGGGATGGGTATCTATAATATGATGAAGGCAAGTAATGAGTGCTCCTACCAATAATATATATATATATATATATATATATATGGTTATAATGAAAGCCATGATATTTATGTTTCATGGCAGGCAAGAAAAAAGATGAAGAAGTTACTAAAAGAAGAAGTGTTGAAGAAGAGAGCATCAGGAGAGGAGTTCGGGGAATTCTTTAAGATCATATTTGGAGAAAACAAAGAAGGAAAGGAAAGAATGAGTATGGATAATGTGATCGAGTACATATATACTTTCTTTGTGATTGCTAATGAAACAACACCACGAATTCTCGCGGCTACAATAAAACTCATAAGCGAAAATTCTGAAGTCATGCAAGAGCTTCAAAGAGAGCATGCAAGAATTGTTGGAGATAAGACTGCCAAGCAGGCCAGCCTAACATGGAAGACTATAAGTCCATGACTTTCACCAATATGGTAACTATGTTCCAAAATCATGTATAAAGTGATAAGACAATTTAAAATTATGTACATTTTAGTAGCTCACACACACACACACACACATGTACGGTACTTGGTTTCAGGTGATTAATGAGTCTCTTAGGATCTCAACCACAGTACCTGTAATACTTAGGAAACCTGATCATGACATCAAAGTAGGTAATTATACAATTCCAGCGGGTTGGAACTTCATGGGTTATCCAAGTGTCCATTTTAATCCAGAAAAGTATGAGGATCCTTTAGTATTTAATCCATGGCGTTGGAAGGTGATTCAAATATGATCTTCATCATTAAATATTTTCTCCCTAATTCACTAATCAAATTCAATTTTTTCACATGTATCTAACTTTATTAACAGGGAAAAGATGTGGACGCGATACTCTTGAAGAATTACATTCCGTTTGGTGCTGGTCCTAGACTCTGTGTAGGAGCTTATTTTGCTAACCTGCTGATGGCTATATTTATCCACCATTTGTGTAGATATAGGTCTACTTTTATTTCCTAATGACTCTAAATTTATATATTTTGTAATTATGTCAATCTCATTACTTACATTTATTTGGTTTGTAGGTGGTCAATGAAGGCAGACATCACAATAACTCGAAGCTATATGCTTATGTTTCCTCGGGGATGTGATGTTCAAATCTCTGAAGAGACTAAAGTATAAAATGTATTAGAGTTGTTATATTTCTTTGGTGATCGTTGGGTTATAATAAGATAATAAAATAATGGTTACATATATATGGATATGTAATTTGCTTTCCAAAAAATAATATATATAATAATAAAATAATATTTTATATATATAGTAGATTAAGTTCGCCTAATTTACGTGGGTATAAAAAATATGTGAAATTTTAAATATTTTCTCAAATTTTCATTTTATATTCTATTTGGTAATTTTACATAACTTAAATTGTTGTTATAAAATTCATGGTTGTGAATTGATCACATGGTTCTATGCTGCCTCTACCACTAATACCATCGCCATTAGAATCCTTATGACATACTAGGCTGAGACATAGTTTCCGCCGGGTAGACGGAGGGAGATAGATCAGAGAAATCAAAATCAAAATCTCAGTACAATTGACTTTTAAGATAATCAGGCAGAGATATCAAAGTGTGAGAATACTTTTTTCTTCTTAAGTTTGGATTTTGATTGTTTTTTTAGATGATAATAATGAGAAAATATATTTATATGTTTCTTCTTATGTTTTGGTGTCATTGATGTTGTATACATATATGAGAGTCGATCGACGCCAGCATTACAATGGTGTCGAACGACACCAAACCAGAAATCACGATCCAAGCATCCCTTCAAGCTCTTTCTCGCTGCAAAACTCTAATCCGCCACAACCATCGATTCTCTTATCAATCTAACACTAAAACAACATAACTTACCTGGATAACAGCTAGGAGAGAGCCTGCTTGAGTCTTCTAATCCACCACCAAATAATCAGATCCTTCCCATGTAACGCCCGTGAACCGGAATCCCGGTTCGGGTGGTGCATCGATTGATGCAGTTTGTGCATCTATCGATGCAAGGCTCACTTGTACGGGATGACTTAAGTTAAACGCTCGTTTTATTGTATTTTGGTTTGGTAAAAAACCTTAAGGTCAGGTATTTAATGGGAAGCTCGACGAGTTCGGCCTCTTTTGGTCGTATTCCAGAAAGTTACAAAAGGAGAGAAAAGTTTTGTAAGAGTTCTTTAGAGTTGTGGCCATTGTTTGCGAGATCTGTTCCTGTGGAGTAAAGATTTGGGCATGGGAAATGTTAGGAGCTTGCTAGGAGGCTATTTTCGTGAGTATAGAATAAGTTTTCGTCATTCTCAAAGGTGAGTGTGTGACCATGGCTGATCTAAGCGATTAGATGCTTGTTTTCTCTTATTTTTGGTTGAATGCTTATATACTTGTGTGTGAGTGTTTTTTGTGAGTTTTTGTGTCCTTTGGAGTCGGTTTTAGCATCTTAGAACCGAGAGGAGACGAAAGAGATCGCGTTCAGCAATGTGTTGCTCGAATACATCGATCGATGCAATGAGTGCATCGGTCAATGCAGTTAGGTATTCGATGGAGACGATGGACATTACATCAGTCGATGCAAAGAGTGAATCGATCAACGCATAAGGAGTTGCATCGGTCTATGCAAGGTGGGTGTCGGTCTACGCGTGTATTCAGAGTTGTCTGGTTTGCTTGTTTCTTTGTGTATTTGATTGTTCATGTCTTTTTGTTTGTGTGTATAGCCTAGTAGATGTCTTTTTTATGATAATACTCACGCATCTCATATGTGTTGTGGTGCATGTAAAGGCCTGGTATGATTGTGGAATCAAGGCGATGAAGAGGAGGATGTTCTAGAGGCTCGGTTGTGTGTTATATGTTGTTGTTTGGTTGCTAGAATGGAACAATGTTGTCTAGAACGGCTGCTGGTTACTTGATTCATGTTGTTTGCTTTTGAATTATTAGTTTAGGATTTGTAGACATGGTTGATATTGGTTATTTATTCTATTGAAGTATTTGTTGGATTATTATTGGTTGAATGTTGGTATTGTCCGCTGTATGATTTGAATGTTGTTAGGTTGTTAGTGAGTATGAGATTAATATAGAACTAATATTATATTAAAAACAAAAAAGAGGGTTGGGTCGTTTCATCCCCGCACACATATAGTTCATGGATCTCCCTTCTCTTTCTCCTATGCCCAAAGCACAAGGTCTCTCCCTCCAGCATCCTTGCTGAACGACGAAGGAGAAGCTACCTTCCAGCCACTGCTCGATCTCTCCTTCCCTCCCACGCTAATACCTCCTTCCTTTTCCCTTCCATCCCAAACCATCCTCTTTCTCATCCCTTTCCAGAGAGAACCTACAACCCTCTCCTCTTCTTCTAAGGCATGAAACGGTTTGAGCAGGAACTCCTATACAGAATGAGGCATCTTCCCTTTTACAGAGAACTTAAGGGTTTTTTCAAAACCACTAAACCACACAAAACTGGAGAACAAACCAAACCGACAACCTTTAAACAATATGGTGTCGAGCGGCACCCCCTTGGTGTCGGTCAACACCCCCTTGGTGTCGGTCGACACCAACCTCCAAACCCAGGACTCGGTTCACGGGCTTTACAACTCTTCTAGCATGTAATCAAACAGCCAAAACAGAATTAAAAGGCATTAAAGGAATTGAGATTGATAGAGAAAAATGAAAACTGAACCTTGACAGAGAAGAGCTATTACATAGCCGAAAAGGGGTTAGCAAGATTATGCTTTTACAAATTTTGGCTGGATATGAATATAGTGATAGGATTTCCGAATGATAATGCCAGAACTAGTCCCGTGGAATCAATTCACATATCAAGTGGAGTTTTTGACCACCTAAGGCAGAGAATCGATGAATTGGAAAGATTTGTTTTGAAGATAACATGAGCGACAGACTTCGACCAACGGTAGAGTGTGATTGGGCCAAATCTAATGGAGATGGGACGATAACTGGATAACACTACAAGAAAACATGCATTTTGGGACTCCGAATTGTGACTCTTTTTTTGGTCACAAAAAAGAGTGACGCTTATGTGACTACCTTGAGACGCATAAACGACTGCAGTACAAACGGAAGGAAAAACGTTGCTAATTAACGACGAAATAAAGTGGTCGCACAACAGTCTCATCTTAGCGACTAAATTACGACTTGTTCGCCACGGAAATTGTTTGGTCGCAAAATGATCGCAATTTGAGACCAATGTACAACTATTGTTTTAGTATGTAAAATAGCCGCAAATTAATTGCAGATGTGCGACTCTTTTACGACTAACACCTGAAGGATATGCGACTAACATCTGATTTAGCTACTACTTTGAGACTATTTACCCACTCTCGATTTTTTAAAATCAAAATTTCACATTTGAGATTTATTTACATGTTTAGTTACACATTTATGCTTTGATTTGATCGAACTTAGTTATAATAACTTTGTCAAAATCTTAAATATCATTGTTCACAAATAAAACATGCATAAGCTTCATATCTAAAAGTGTTACATGTTCTTTTATGAGAATGTGTAGGAATTTATAAAATTATCAAACCTAAGTTATGAAAACAAAGTTTTACAAACTTTTACTAATATATCTACTCTATACTACAAATATGAGTGTTTTTTAGTTATTTATAGTAACAGTTTTAACCATAATGTGTAGAATTCAAGATTTTGGTTTGTGACGTATATCTGATTGCGGCGGCTGAGAGCTCAGTTGCGTGATTAGGTTTTTTTTTGTTAATTTTAGCATCCGTTTGAACCGAGATTCTGTGGCCGGTTCAATTTTGTAACACTTATTCAATTCCCGGTTTGGGTTGTTTGTTAATATCAATATATATATATTTTAAAGAAATACTGTCACAAAATAATATAAATATATATATGAATTTTTTTTTTGTTTTTTTTTGTTTTTTTTTTTTTTTTGTATTTTGTTGCAAAAATGTCCCTAATCTGTGATATAATTATGGTCACAATTTAGTCTCTAATACGGGACCATATTATAATGTCATAAAATGGTCGTAAATTTGTGACTATACTGGGACTTACTTAGTTTGCCACCATTTTTTAGCGACAATCTAAAATAGTCATTAAATAATCGTAAACAGCTATTTTGCGACTGTTTTGTAACGATTTTGGGAGTCACAAATGGTGTGTTTTTTTGTAGTGTAATGGGCCCAAATTTGGGTAAAGAACCAACATCTGAAACCGTAGGGTCTCCTCGGTTAAACAGGAAAAGGTGATGGTGTGACGACTACGCAGAGACGAGCAGAGAGTTGGGGTTGAAGAAACCATCAGCGGCTATCCATGCTTCACAAGTTCTTTAGTGGAGCTTCAATAGTGGTTCCAATTAGAACAGATTTAAGACCATGAGATGGTTTTGGGGGTGGAGATTACTTCAGAAATGTTGTGAGTAGAGGTTAGGTCTAGAAAAGGGTCACATGACATCTCTTCCATCTTTTGCCACTATAGAATGACTGAACAAAGAAGCTTGAAAATTTGGAAAATAATTGAAAGGGTAAAAAGTTATGAAAGGTTGAGAAAAGATCATGAAAAAGCTTGAGACGAGAGAGAGATTAAGTGAATCCAAAAGAAAGGGTGAGGTCTCGACGCCGATGATCTATGGCTATACCAGCGCCAAAAAAATATGGTTAGATGGAGGTCCTCGATACTTGGGTATGAGAGCTTTTTTCCTTTGGTTAATTGAGTTTTACTAATAATTAGATAAATTAAGAGTAAACTTGTCCACATAATGTAACACCCGCAAACCAAAAGAACAGTTTTGTGGGTACAAATCAATAACTTAATTAATTGCATAAGAAAGAGTAATAAAGAAGTAAGGGAGTTCGAAATCTTCTCTCAATAGGGTTGAGTTCTGACTTGTCTCTCCAAAGCTCTCTAGATCTTTCCCTCAAAAAGTTGCAGAAAATAAAGCTTAAGGGTTTCTAAAACCTAAAAATACTATATATATATATATATATATATATATATATATATGTCCTAAAACACGTCAGGGACTAATCTTGCTATTTTGGAAAACTTCAGATAGCTTTGTAAAACTTCGACTTTGGGCCATCTTTTGTGTCAGCTAAAGGATTTCGAGGAAACCAAGGGTGGTGTCAATCGACACCATCACTCTTGATTGGTTCTAAGTTGATTTCTTTTGGTTCAATGCTTCAAAATGATTTTAATTGCTCCACTTTGTTATATCCGTGCCAAAATCCTATAAAACTTGTAAGTAATCAAAAACATCCTAGAAAACAAATCAAAAGATTCAAAAGACATACTTATATTATGAGTAAAAACCATGATATATCCAAAAATTTGATGGTAATAGTCTAGGCCAAATTGTGTGTATATACAATTTGTTCAAATGATTGTGGGGAAAGGTGTCTTTGGTTTGCACGATACCTTCAAAACGTCGTATAGGGTTAATGAGCTTGGAGCTTGGAACTTGGAAGAAGGACCTTATCACTTAAGCAAATGTACTGGTCTAAGGCGAAATTGTATACAATCTGTTCTCTCTCAATTTTATATTATTCTAAGTTTCGTTTTGTCGAATTCATGCAATTTTTCTTCGGTAATACGCTACTTCTCTACAATAATAATTTTTTTTAGAAAAAGAAAAAGCAATGTACTTTAAATTATCCAATGTGGAAGAATCTTTTGTCGTTTGTTATATTGACTATAAAATTATATACAAGTCAATTTTTTATTCTTAACGTTGACCAAAGTCTTTGTTTATTCGTATTGGCTTTTTAGAGTTGGTCCACTTTTATTTACATTGCACTTGATATCATTCAAAACTTTTACGTACCCTTTTTGGTTCATGTTGTTGCTGAAATATCAAAAGTTTAAAACCTGTCGACTAGCGGATTCTTTGTTTCTCTGTTTCTTTGTTTGACGTATGTCACTTTCATCCTTAATATGAAGAAATCTTACATTATTTTCTCGTAGTATAAAGTCTAAACCACTAAATTTAATAACTTCAACATATTTACGAAATTATCAAAAAAAAAATTGACATATTTAAGACGATCTTACCAAACAAATAAAAAAATTCATATATTATACAGGTCTGAAATTTCTATATTTATTTTGTTTAGTATCGTTTCTTCGGTTAACTAGATACTAGTTCTTCGTTTAGTAAAAAGTGCCATCTATAACAATAGTATATTAGTATAGATATGATATGCTTCAATGTGTGAAGTCTTCTATCTTATAAAGATCTCACCTTATTGTATTAGTATGTTTGTGATAACAACAAACTCTTGTATAAATATGTTGTTTATGTGAATAATACAAATCATCTTCTCCTATTCTTCTACATGGTATTAGAGCACTGATCCAAAAAAAAAAAAAAAAAACTAAAATCTCATGATTTTTTTTTTTTTACTTTCTCTTGTTTTCTCTGCAATCTCTCTTCTTGCCACCATGACATCCGAAGTTTCTTCTACTTCTGCAAATCCTCCCCTGCTTTAACATCTCCGAACCTCAATAAACTTTGATCTCTCTTCACATGATCAATATATTTATATAAGATTTTATTGTTATCACAAACACACTAATATGATAAGGTGAAATCTTTATAAGATAAAGAATTCACAGATTGAACATGGTATAGGGCTCTTACTAAGTCATGGAACTCATATTATATACATGGTATCAGATATACTTATACCGATCGAGTAGTCATATTATATTCTTATTGGTCATGGAGTATAGGGCTCTTACTGCGGCTGCTTCTGAGGTTAAGTGGGTTAATTCTCTTATATCTCAACTTGGTATTCAGTCCCCTGTCACACCGGTTTTGTTTTGTGACAACATTGGTGTTACCTACCTTTCTGCAAATCCGGTGTTTCACTCACGGATAAAGCATTTGGCTCTTGATTATCATTTTGTTCGTGAGCAAGTACACGCCAAGCAACTGCGGGTTGCTCACATTAGTTCTGAAGATCAACTGGCAGATGCGTTAACTAAGCCTCTGCCTCGTCTACGGTTTGACACTCTTTGTAACAAGATTGGACTCTGCCACCGACGTCCATCTTGCGGGGGCTTATTAGTATAGATATGATATGCTTCAATCTGTAAAGTCTTTATCTTATAAAGATCTCACCTTATTGTATTAATATATTTGTGATAACAACAAACTCTTGTATAAATATGTTGGTCATGTGAATAATACAAATAATCTTCTCCCATTCCTCTACATCGAAATGCTAAAATTAGAATAACAATAAACAAAAATCATATGATTAAAAACTAGAGAAAATATCAGTTACAAAACACATGTGTTATAAGGTAAGGTAAGCCACAAATTAGTTACAAATTAGGTCAAATATCGAATTGTAAATCAAACATAGCCCTATTCCGCCATAATATACCAATCTATTCTCCATATTTTTCCACTTGCTAACGACTTCTTTGTTGATTACGTTTTCTTTCATGATGTCATACCTTTTTTTTTTTTTTGTCTTGCCGGAGAGTATATCGTATACGAAAATGTGGTGACAAATGCTCAGTGGTTCCTACAAGGAATCCATTAATGGTGGTTTAGACTTGAGACATGGAATTTTTTGTTTTCATCTTCTAAAAGTCATCTTTTTAACTAATATAAGACTATAAGTAAAGTCTTTGCATAGCATATGAAATTTCTCCACACCAGACGATAAACTTTGTTAGGAAGTTATACTCTACTTTACAACAATTCTACGTCATTTTGTTTGTAGATAATAAAACCGAAACGTAACTTTTGGATAAATAAGATTTTACAACGTGCGGTCTAAGAGTAAAATATCAAGGACATTTTCTAAAATTTTCAGCAAATCTGTTTATGTTAAAAACACATGAACAAGCCACACTTATATAGTTATATACCACTACTAGGCCACAAGTCTACATGGAATGTTATCCACCATATGAAGTGTAATGACAATTAGGACTCATATTAGGATCAACCGTTATTACAAATTGTGATAGATTCGGATTCCACACGTATTAAACTCTTTCAAATGGTGATTAACTAATTTGGAGAAGTTGATAGAACTAAATAAATATATCATCAATTACAATTCCTTAATCGTTAAACAAAGAATATACTATACCATTTATATGTATATAAAAAAGTAGGCATGTCGATATGCCACTACGAGGCCAACTATCTCTTCTTGCTTTTATATTGATAACGAATGCTAGATAGATATAATACTATTACACCGAAATTAAATAAACACGGACTATACACACTTTATTCATATATCCTATTTGTAAAACAAGTCATCTATGTTGGCCGTGACGTTTCCAGGTCAGGTCCATGACTAAATGACTCAGATGTTTTTATCTCTTTTTTATAAAAAAGAAAAGAAAAACTCGAAACGGTTTCGATTTTGCTGTTCATAATGTTTCCTAGTAGACTTGACTTTGTTCGGTTTTTTGTTCTTTTTAAAAGATAATTTTGAAGATTTCGTTTCGTACAAGGCTATATATTTTTCCAAAAGAGTTTTAACCCTTGGCAGCACAATTTACTCAAATTACACTTGTTTACTGATATTTAGTATTTCTTCTTATGGATTATATATTTATCTCAAAAAAAAAAAGCTAAATAAGTACTCCCTCTGTATCATAATAAATGATTTTTAAAAAATTTATCAAGATTAAGAAAAATAATAAATATTATATTATTATTAATTACGTTTGTTTTATATTCTTTTTAATACCTATTTACTCATACTTTTCTCACACTTGTCATTAAAGTACATGAATATATTTAATTATTTATTAGAAAAATAAAAAAATTAATTAGTTATTTGAATTTTAAGAATAAAAATACATTAAATACACTAAAGAAATCATCATTTGTGATACAAAAAAAATCCTAGAACATCATCCTTTATAATACAAAGAGAGTAAATAAAAAATATATAAGATTAATGAGTTCCTTACACCTTTCTTTAATCATATAAATTACATTAAAAAATATGCAAGTTTTAAACATAAACAATTAAACTAATTCCCCTAGTGTAAGGATATTAATTTAAAAAATCTAAGAAAATATTAACTTACTTTTTTTTTTTTGGTTACTTAGATACTTTACCTAATGTGGCTTGATTTTTTTATAGGTAAGTTTTGGAGAGGAAGTTTGTATTCAATTGTATATCTTTTCACTCGTTTTCATTTATATTATTGTGTATAACTTGATTTAAAATTTGATACGTTCAATTAAAAAGTATTAATATCCATTTTATTGTAACTGCTTCGCTTTTAATGCGGTAGATTCTGGTGAACATGACTTTCGTTGTCATTGCTACGAAACTTCGTAGATGATACGTAATGACCGACTAATGAACTAAATATAAAACCAATTGAAACTTTCATTTTTTTTTTTCATCAGCTCTCTTATTTTGCAATTCTCTCGTATTGGCTTTACAACATCATCGCCTTCACAAAACAAAAGATTTTTACAATTTCCTGGTTCTTTTTTTTTCTTCTTCTCGGTTTAGTAAATTCCGGTTTAGCAAATACCAAGAAACAATGAGAAGAAACGTTCCTGATCATGCAGAGAAGAAGAAGAACAAGGTGGTAGGCGTTGAGGTTCTTCTGGAACTTCCCAAAACCCTAAGCAAACCAAACAAGAAATGGCAATTAGCGTTCATCAAGATCTATTGTTCGAGAACTCTCCTCAACTGCGCCAAACACGCTATCCGAAAACCCGGTTTGTTGTTCCCTCGTTCCCTTTCGTACACCGCCATTGATCTTGACCACCATCAAAAAGATGATCATCATGGAGATCACTTCATGATGGATACTGAGACCTTAAACGATCTCGTCAAGAACAAGAACCAAGACAAAATTGAGTCTCTTGGTGGTCCTAACGGTTTAGTCTCGGCTCTGAAGACTAACACACGTGTCGGTATCAACGAAGAAGCTGATGAGATTGAACGTAGGCGTTTGACGTTCGGGTCTAATACTTACACGAGACAACCATCCAAGAGTCTCTTCTATTTCGTGGTGGAAGCGTTCAAGGACCTCACGATACTCATCCTTCTCGGTTGTGCAACGTTATCTCTCGGGTTCGGTATCAAAGAGCACGGAGTGAAAGAAGGATGGTACGATGGAGGAAGTATATTCGTAGCTGTTTTCTTGGTGGTAGCTGTCTCTGCGGTCAGTAACTTCAGACAGAACAGACAGTTCGATAAGCTCTCTAAAGTAAGTAGCAACATCAAGATCAATGTTGTTAGAAACGGACGTCGTCAAGAGATTTCGATCTTTGACATTGTCGTTGGAGATATCGTTTGTTTGAACATTGGAGATCAAGTTCCAGCGGATGGTGTGTTCGTTGAAGGACACTCGTTGCACGTTGACGAATCCAGCATGACTGGAGAAAGCGATCACGTCGAGGTTAGCTTAACCGGAAACACATTCTTGTTCTCCGGGACTAAAATAGCTGATGGGTTTGGTAAAATGGCGGTTACTTCTGTCGGAATGAACACAGCTTGGGGACAAATGATGAGTCACATCTCTCGTGACACGAACGAGCAAACTCCATTGCAGTCTCGTCTCGACAAGCTTACTTCTTCCATAGGTAAAGTTGGTTTACTTGTAGCTTTCTTGGTTCTTTTGGTTCTGTTAGTCCGTTACTTCACTGGAACAACGAAAGACGAGAGTGGAAACCGTGAGTATAATGGGAAGCAGACGAAAAGCGATGAGATAGTGAACGCTGTGGTTAAGATGGTTGCAGCAGCGGTTACAATCATTGTGGTTGCGATACCAGAAGGATTACCATTAGCTGTGACATTAACATTGGCGTATTCGATGAAGAGAATGATGAAAGATCAAGCTATGGTGAGGAAGCTCTCTGCTTGTGAGACAATGGGCTCTGCAACGGTTATCTGTACTGACAAAACCGGTACTCTGACGCTTAACCAAATGAAGGTAACTGATTTCTGGTTCGGTCTCGAGTCAGGAAAAGCTTCTTCTGTGTCTCAGAAATTGGTTGAACTGTTTCATCAAGGAGTTGGGATGAATACTACAGGGAGTGTGTTTAAGGCTAAATCAGGAACAGAGTATGAGTTCTCCGGTAGTCCAACGGAGAAAGCGATTCTGAGCTGGGCGGTTGAGAAGTTGAAGATGGATATGGAGGAAGTGACTGAAGAACATAACGTTGTTCATGTGGAAGCTTTCAATTCAGAGAAGAAGAGAAGTGGTGTGTTAATGAAGAAGAAGAATGGAGAAGTTAATGTTGTTCATTGGAAAGGAGCTGCTGAGAAGATTCTAGCTATGTGTTCAACGTTCTACGATGGTTCTGGAGTTGTGAGAGAGATTAAAGAAGATGATATGATTCAGTTCGAGAAGATTATCCAATCTATGGCAGCTAAGTCTCTCCGTTGCATAGCCTTTGCGTATTCAGAAGACAATGAAGACGTCAAGAAGTTGAAAGAAGAGAAGTTGAGCTTACTTGGGATTGTTGGAATCAAAGATCCATGTAGACCTGGAGTGAAGAAAGCAGTAGAGGATTGTCAATTCGCTGGTGTAAACATCAAAATGATCACTGGAGATAACATTTTCACGGCTAGAGCAATCGCTGTAGAGTGTGGGATCTTGACACCTGAAGATGAGGTTAACAGTGAAGCAGTGGTAGAAGGAGAGGAGTTTAGAAACTACAGTCAAGAAGAAAGGTTAGCAAAAGTGGAAAGAATCAAAGTAATGGCGAGATCTTCACCTTTTGATAAGCTACTAATGGTGAAATGCCTCAAGGAGCTAGGCCATGTTGTGGCAGTTACTGGAGACGGTACTAATGATGCACCGGCGTTGAAAGAAGCTGATATCGGACTTTCTATGGGGATTCAAGGCACAGAAGTTGCGAAAGAGAGCTCTGATATTGTGATCTTGGACGATAACTTTGCTTCTGTTGCAACGGTTTTGAAATGGGGAAGATGCGTGTACAACAATATTCAGAAGTTTATTCAGTTTCAGCTCACTGTCAATGTAGCAGCTCTTGTGATCAACTTCGTGGCAGCGGTTTCAGCTGGACAAGTTCCTTTGACGGCGGTTCAGTTACTGTGGGTGAATCTGATCATGGACACACTCGGTGCATTGGCTTTAGCTACAGAGAAACCAACAAATGATTTGATGAAGAAGAGACCTATAGGGAGAGTTGCACCATTGATCACAAACATCATGTGGAGGAATCTTTTGGCTCAAGCGTTATATCAGATCTCTGTGCTCTTGGTGCTTCAGTTTAGAGGAAGATCAATCTTCGATGTGACAGAGAAGGTGAAGAACACTTTGATCTTCAATACCTTTGTGCTTTGTCAGGTGTTCAACGAGTTTAACGCGAGGAGCTTGGAGAAGAAGAACGTGTTCAAGGGTTTACACAAGAACAGGCTCTTCATTGGTATTATAGTTGTGACTGTGGTTTTGCAAGTGGTGATGGTTGAGTTTCTCAAGCGATTTGCTGATACTGAGAGGTTGAACTGGGGTCAATGGGGAGTTTGCATTGCAATTGCAGCTGCATCATGGCCTATTGGATGGTTGGTGAAGTCTGTTCCTGTTCCAGAGAAACACTTCTTTAGCTACCTGAAATGGAAGAAGAGGTCATGAAAGAGGCTCTTAATTTGATCTTACATTATGAAGCATTGATTTGTTTTTTTTTTCATTTAATATGTTTAATAGATTTGAAATAAAGATTTATCAATAACATAGAAAAGCGTTTTTACATAGCATATTTATAGAGAAAAAACTCAGATTACAATCTTTTAGAACGGGCCAAGATTGTCTTCATCGATGCTAGCCAAAGCTATGAAGTCTCTCTCTGCCTCTCTCCACTCAGTATCCAACACGACGAAACGAACTCTGGTACCAATCTCAATCCTGGACATGTTCTCATCCATGAAAATAGAGTTCTCTCCTGGAATGAACTCATAACCAGACATTTTCAAGTGTGATAGGTAAATGGTTTCATAAGAACCAGATCTCAGAAAGACACCGAGCTTGTGCACCTTGTGAACCACACCATGAAGAACCTCTCCTTTAAACATCTTAAAGCATATTCCGTTGAAAACCACGGGAAACACAGCTTCACCAGTCTGTTCCTTGATCTTACCCTCGCCGACTGTTTCAAGAATTGTGGGCGTTATGAAGTATCCAAGTTTTTTCGTTGCCTTCTTGCTAACAAAGGCATCGAGTAGACGAACTACAATAGCTCTCTTGAGCATGAGGCTAGTGTCCATATCTTCAGCTGGAACCAAAACGTCCCATGGCAATTTGACTTTGATGAACATTTTTTCTTCACAGCCTGAAACTGTGACATTTCCAAAAAAATCAGAAATAGTCAAATCACATTCTGATTTGAAGGTTTTGCATTCTACAGACAACAAGCTACCAAAATGATCAACTTGAAGTTTTCTTTCAGACATTTTAACAAACACTTTGCATGCAATTATAGAAATTAAAACTCTACAATAAAGAAGAATCACAAAGTTTCCAACTTTTCATTAACCATCAAACCAACATTGATTTTACCACCAAGCTTACACCAGTTTGTATTTCCAAAACGTTATAATATCATCGTTCTTCTTCACAAACCCTAACACTGAATCTACTGAAAATTTTGGTTTGGCAAAATTAAAAGCTGTAACCTGAAAGACGAAACTAGAAGCTCTAAATGGAACAACTTCGGAAAGCAGACTCCTCCAATTTCCACTTGCTTGAGGATCAACGAAGCGTCGGAGAAGACAACACTGTCCGTCGTCGTTGAGAGGAGACCACGCGTAAGTTGGTTTCCTAATTTACAGGCCCATTAATACAAATGGGCCACATATAAGTCTCATCCATTAACTTATAGTATGGGACAATGTATATCCCCACCTGTAATTTGTATTTGTATTAACTAAATCCAAACATTTTATGTCTAATCTGTCACTAAACATAAGACAAAGTTTATTGTGTCACAAAGTTTCAGAAAATGATTAGATGTAAGTTGAATAGAGTTGGCGATCGATGCCATTAGTTTGGTGAACTCTTTTACCTCATCATTACTTTGTGTTGAGCAACAACTAGTCTTACTAATCTAACTCAAACTATGGAGAGACTGAGAAAGAAGTTTTGTTTGTTATATCCACGATAGCCAGCCTATCCGAAAAAGCATGTCCATAATTATCTATTATGACCTTCATCCTTTGTTCTCTTTTCTTATTAGATCTAAAAACAAATAATAAGAGTTTTGATTTTGCATAGTTACATTTTTAGAACATTTTTAGTGGCAGTTACTCTTAGGAGTTCTTTCAATTAAAAATTAAAAAATAATAATAAAGAAACAAAAAAATTGAGAAACAGTCTTTCTCTCAGGTAGCATCGATTCTTACACATGTGTCTGATAAGTTAACTTGTTTTTTCTAATTTTATTATTTAAATATATAATAATATTAAAAAGAAATAATTAAAAAATATTATCCTGAGCAACCGAAGAACGTTGCTGGGATGTAGATGGTATTACTCTTATCAATCTTTGTGGGTAATTTAGGGCCGGCGTTAGGAGAGTGTAATGTGTGCATTTGTAGTGGAACCACTTTAAATTAACATAAAAAATAGTGTATTTTAAAATTTAAAAAAAAATTCAAGAAAATTTATATGTAATTAAGGACCATAATAATTTTTGGGATATTTACACCAGCCCTGTGGGTAATTGTTAAGAAATTCAAAGCACATGCTGTATCTCTAATTGGATACGAATCATTTATCTCGCCATTCCTTCATACCTAAAAAAACAAATCTTCTCACTTGAAGTCATCGTCGGGGATGAGACAACAAAGAGATGAAATCAAGGAGATGGTGTCTCCGAGACTTATCAAACATAAAGATGGTGTCTCCTTGTGCCCTAGTCCGATTATATTTGCCATTTCCCGTCTTTGTTTCGTGTCTATGTATCTATCAAAGTTTAGGCAAACATATCCAAATGGACGTAGTATTTTGTTTACCATTTATGCATTTAGCTTCCATATTATATCCGGTGAACAACTGGCTTCCATATTATTCGTCCGGTGAACAGGTTTGTTGCAACTTGAGGTATATTTATCGATGAACGTTATCTTATCTAGCTATGCTTAAGGAATGATATCTTATCATTCGCTTAAACACATTTTTGGAAAAAAGAAATTGGTTGTCCAAAAAGTGCAGTCCATATGGTTATCTACTTATCTTGTTACCTATAGGCTAATTAACTTTAAGAAGAATCACGGGGGAGAAAAGTACAAATAAAAAAATTAAAAAAACAATATTTGTAATTTTATAGAGTGTTTGCTGTAGAACTAAAATGAAACCTAAACTTTAATTATATCTTAAAAAAGGCATCAAACATAGACACAACTTTAAGAATCAAACGAGAGCTTCAAAGTTGATGAACAAACCAAAGAACCATTGGAAACACTGACGCATACAAAAACAAACCAACGTAAATTAACTTACTTTTGGAGTTTGGCTGCATTATCTGCAATCTTAAATAAACCAACGTAAAAGCTACAACAGGAAGACATAGCTAGATAGAGTGTTTAACGAAACCATATTTTTTGGTGTTTGCTATTATAACTTTCAAAAACCATATATAGTCAATTCCTGTTCGACCATGACGCCCATTTTACACTCTTCTTCCTCTTCCACTATCCAAATGACGTGAATCAATGACATAGACTTGACATAACCAGTAAGACGGTATACAGTGACAATCACAACGAGGATATATGTGGAGACGGTATTCAAATACTTGAAAGATAGAAGGAAAATTGAAAGAAGCATACAAATACTTGAGCGTGATGTTGATGCAGGTTGTATGCCTAATCATACAAATACTTGAACGTGATGTTGATGGTTTTTGGAGTGTGATTAGAAATAAGAGATACAAAGGTGGAGAGATCTGAATGGTACGGCAGCGTCGGATTTCGGATGGCGGTACGACGGCGATACGGTGGCGGGTGAGAACGGCGGTATGGTGGAAGATGATTTGGGTACCTACCTCTGCCCCTTTTGATTTTTCTGGTTATTTTTTTTTTTGACAATGATTTTTCTGGTTATTATGATTTGAGATAGTGAAACAAAAGTAAAGAGTTTGGTTAGATGTTTGTCGGAAAAACGGTCAATTCCCCCTGAACTATGTTACTTTATCGCGTGCATACACGAAACTTTCGTCTGTGCCTATTCTCCCATTAACTACGACAAAATTTGAATATCCTACATAAACTATACAAATCTGGTTAAAACCCATAAATCGTGAGACGGTATTACTGTGCCGTTAACAAATGATGACTAGAATGCCACTAGCTACATAAGGACGTCGTTTTCATATTTTAAAATGAACCACATTTTATTTAAAAATAACAAAACCAGGAAACGAACCGTGTACCTGTAGTTCAAAGAGATAGTCATTAACCAACTGAACTACTGTATTATTTATTGTAGGTACAAACGAATATATGAATATAAACCTTTAAAAAACAAAGAAATATACACCCTTATTTTCTTTCTTCTTCTCCGATCTTCCTTTTCTCCTTGACTCACTCATTCTGCTGCGTCTCCAGCCCTAACTGCAGAGATTAATTTTAACTGAGATATTTATCACCCAATTCAATTTCAATCTCAACTTTATGTTGATTTCCCTTTCCCTTTAACAAAATCAAGTTGAGCTATTAAAGAATGAGTAACGAAGAAATCCACCGAAGAAATCTCAATTTAAAGCGAATTCGATCTAATCCACCGAAGAATTCCCAATTTTTTGAAATTCATAAAGAATGATTAAGAAGCCATGATCAGTCATATGTTATCGGAAAAGAGGAAGCAAGAACAGAAACCCTACTTTTCTTAATTTGTGCGTCTGTCCTGAATATATATATCTGTATATTCGTCTAAGTGAGTAACGAATATTAAAGTGGTTCAGCTGGTTTTGATTCGCTTGTGGGCATCAGAGGTCTTGTGTTCAAGTCTTGATTTTGTAGTATTTAACCTCATATTTTTAACTTTTTTCTTTTCAGAAAACAAAACGACGTCGTTCAGTAGCTCTACGTGGCATCTTAGTCATCATTGTTAACGGCACAGTAACATCGTCTCATGACTTGTGGTTTTTAACCGGATTTATATAGTTCATATAAGATATTCAAATTTTGTCGTAGTTAATGGAGAAATATGCACATACCAAAGTTTCGTGTATGCACGCGATAAAGTAATATAGTTCAGAGGAAAATTGGTCGTTTTCCCGATGTTTGTCAAGGGTGTATATGTCAATTTACTATAAGAAAGTTTCCTCGTGATCACGAAGTGTATCATAGTGATATTAAATGTAGAAAACGTGTGCTAGAGTACTATATTCTCTTTTATTAAATCATTCCATATGTTAGTAATCACTTATTGCTATTATCGAATCGTACAGACAGTCTTAATATGGTTTATTGTTTCAATTCCTTTGTTCAATGACTATTAATAAATCATTTGATCAAATTTGAGTGATTAATTATAGACTATATATATATATATATATAAAATGCTGACCAAACCTTTTGTCATCCTATCAGAAACTAATGAATGTATAAATTTTAATTCATTACCAAACCTACCGTCTACCGGCATGTATAAGACTTGGCTTTGGTCCTCACGGCATTGTTGCAACTTATAAGGAGAAACAAATCTTATTAGTGAACGAAAAAAAAACATTTAGAGGAAAAAAAGAAGAGATATACCACATACAGTAAAACCTTTATAACTTAATACTCTTTAAATTAATATTCGCTATAAATTAATAAATTCTTTCGGTCTCGAGTTGGACAGGTGTAAAAAATGACATATTTCGATAAAATAATAAAATAATATTTTTTTTGGAAATCCTATGTTAAAATATGGTCCCATCAATATCATAAATTAATAATCATATAAGAGAAAATTAAGAAAAATACCACTTTATAAAACAATTCTTTTCTCTTCTACCACATTTTAATACTCTTTTTCATTCTACCACATATTTGTTTCAAATAACCATAATACCCTCCAACTAAACTCACATGTATCTTTTAGAAACAGAAATAATAAGAATATAAAATATATCTCTTTTTCTTCAATTTTATTTCTCTCTCTTACTCTCTCTCTCTCGTTTCTTTCTTTCTCTTTTGTCTTTTTTTTAATGTTTATAATCACTCTATTAAACAAAATCTAAGAAAAAAAGAAATACTAGTTTTAAATTTTAACAAATCAACTAAGTAAAACGTTGGAAAAAGAAGAAACTCAGTTTGATGTGAATGAGTTGGTGTAAATCTTTTCAAAAGAAAAACTTTTCCCTAAGTTTTTGGGTGTTGCTTCTGCTTTTAAATTCTAAGTGAAGAAGATGAGTATGAGAAGGAGACAAAAACTTTCTCAATTATATTTGTCTTCAGATTTTATATTCTATTAGATTCGATTGTGGACAAGTCTAAACTTATCTTTTGAATTATTTTTTTTGTCCTCAATGTTATTTTGGTCCACAACATTATGTTTTTGGTCCACCGTATTTGTTGTCCACCGTTATAATGTTGTCCACCATTTGGAATCTTGTCCACGAAAATATATATATTGTCTACAATAATAAAAATTGTCAACATTTATCTTTTTGTTAATTAAAAATATTACAAATGTATACTGATATTTTATAGACAACTTATGATTAAAAGATATTATTTATTGGTCCACAACAACTTCTCTTAATTTGAAATATTTCTTTTATAATTTGTCTACTAGTCAACATGCTTACCAAATGGACAAGTTCCAGCTAATAGACATGATTTAATCACATAAATCTTGTCCATTACGAGTCTCACTTGTCTCTATAGTACAAATAATTAATGTTTATTTCTGTTGTAAAAAAATCAAATATATATGAAATGTCAATGTTGTCAGTAGCAGATATATTGTCATTCTATGTGCATGATGTGGCAGAAAAAGACAGTATAATTAATTCTAAATTCTTACTTATAAGTTCAAGGGTATTTTTGACTTTTCAATAATCCTTGTGGTATAACAGAAAATATGTTTTTCAATGTGGTAGAATTGAAAAGTTGTTAAGAGAATGTGGCACTTTAGATTAAATTCCCATCATATAAACTAATATATATATATATATACTTATAATAAAAACTAATGAAATATGACTCTATTGTTGTTTGTCTATTCTTGAATTTGCATTCTTGTTGGAGTTCATCTCTAACTTTTTTATTGTTGTATTATCAAATCGCATCTATAAATTGTGAAAAATCATAGATGCGATAATTGCTTCTTTAGTAATTAGTTTTAAATGTACCACAATATCTTTTGCGACTCCATCATTACCACGAAGGATAATAACAATTTTTCTAAACTCTAAACGTCTAACATTTCTCTTTTTAAATACTCTCTTAAACAATTGACATTCATCATATTACGATAACCAAGATTATAATTAAGAAAATTATTTAAAAATGTGAATGATAACAAAAATATCTTATTTTGTAATAGAAAGTTTTTTATATGAAAATGAGAAAATTTCTTCATAAATTAATTAAATATTAATTTATCGATAAATTAATAATTATTAATTTATCGATAAATTAAAACATCTGTAAATTAATAAAATTTCATGGTCTCGACCTTATTAATTTATAGTGGTTTTACTTCTCTATTGCTTTGAATGGGAGGACAGAAAAATAGCAGATTACCCTTTAATGCAGTCCTCCTATCACTAAGTTACTATTCAAGAAATTTTTTGCTTTAAAAAATAAATGCAGATGAACTGTGTGCAGTTCATATTTTTTTGTCTTTTGTGGAAAATGCATGAGAAATACATGCAGATCTGGTCTAGAGCTTTTTTGATGCTGTTCACCTTTGATCTGCATTTAAACTGCCAAATTTTTGATTTACTTTTATTCTGTTTGGTCTGCTTGAACCACTTGATCTGCTCTGCATTACATCCTTTCTCCATTCAAGGCCTATGTATTATGGTCGAGCTCTTTTCTTAAAAAAAAAATAGCTTGACTTTACATTTTACTTTATAAATTTCATCGATTGCAAATCCAAAAGAACTATGAACCAAAGGCTTGGAAGCCCAAAGGGCACATGTGAAATTATTGTGAACCGAAAGGTCATCTTCGAAAGCTTCGAAGGATGAGTGATTGATCATTTTCATAAGACATGGTGACGTTGAGAAGGGAGTCGATGCTTTGATTCTCGTCGGAGTGAGATGCACGATCCAGGTGACTAAGGTGTTGTAGTTGTTGAAAGGTTGCTTTGAAGCCCGAAGCATAAGGAGTGAATCTCTGTGATAAACCGCATTATAATCTTGTAGGTATGGGATCCGGTAGAAGGGAGGGAGTGAATAAAGATGCTTGACATCATCATAAGGGCAGCTTGAGAAGTAACCGTCATCAAACATATCAAGTTCAAGACCCTGATCACCACTTTGGTTATACCAATTCGAGATAAGTAGACCATAATTTGGCAGGCTAAAATACACAACTCGCAAGTCCCTAACATCAACTAAATTAAGGGTTCTTTCATCATCTATGAATAACCAAAAAAGCTTTGATGATACCTTTCTCCCATAGAGTCTTCGGCCATAGAGAAGAGGAGATCGACACATAGCATAATTTTGGCAGGGCATAGACAGAGAGCTCCTGGACCAAGAAATCGTCGGTTTAAAATCTTGATATAAGCTTATGGACTTGGGCTTGTTGGGGTTGAATGGGCCGGGACATGAAACTAGGTCCACTAGGGAAACCCCTAGTTTCACAATCTGAGTTAAAGGAGAAAGTTTGGTGTGACGGCTGACCGATATTTGCAGAGATCTTTGCGGAGCAAGGAGCCTCTCCGATGAGTGGAAGAGCGTCGGTAATAGCCGGTGGTTGTGGCTTGATTCTAGGTTGGACTAAGTCCACTGGGTAAAATCCTAGTGTCACAACCGCTTGCCAAGTTGAGGACGAAGTGAGATGTCTACCCGAATTTGATGGAGAGATTTGTGGTGCATAAAGCATCTCTAGTCCGTGAAAGATCATTGGGACCAGACAGTGGCCGTGAAGAGAATCATTTTTAGAGCGTAGGTCCACTGGAGAAAATCCTAGTTTATTAATCAACTGCCAAGGTGGGTTAAGATTGTGACGGCTGCCGGAGTTTTGTAGAAATTTTTGTCGAGTAGAGAGCATCTCCGGTGGAATAGCAGCCAGCGGGAGCGGACAATGGTCAGGGTCTGGTTTGGAGGCTGGGGACAAAAGAGATCGAGAAAGGTTAAACAAAGAAAAACAAAGGGGAAAAAGTTGCAAAAGGGGACACTAAGAGAGATAGATCAGAGCCAAGCAGAAGTAGGAACGATGAGAGCCCGACGCCGGCGAGCAGTAACACCACCGGCGTCGAGAAGGTTGGAAGCTTTAGAGATATCAAAATGCAGTGAAATCATTAAGTTTTGAAAAATGCATGCTAGATTTATGTGGTATGTGAATGATTTAATTTGATTCACTACCATCTATTTATAGGCTAAGAAATGTTGGCTAAGCATTATCGCAATTCGCAATTTAGGGATTTAAATGCTTGATTTTACTTATTTTATTTTAAATTCAAAATACGATTATATGTCATGTGATTTTACTACAAAATCTATCTTAACATTTTTGAAGTACATTTTTATGACATCCTTTCTTATTTTTATATCCAAACAAGTCACAACTAAATTCTCTACAATCCTTACAACCAAACACAATCATTTCCTTATTTGATAATATTAATTTCCTAAAAACTATCTACCTAATTTAAATCAATATGTTAGATTAAAATATAATTATCCTTGCATTTTTATTCAATCGTATATTTAATTATTTTAATTACTATTCAGTACATAAAGTTAATAAAATTTTAGATTTTTTTCAGCATATGATGTGATTTGAATTTTTATAAACTGATATATATTTTAAAAATTGTCTTAGGATATGTGTAACCAAACAAGTATATCCACATATAGAACTAGAAAACATTTTTGGAGTACAATAGGGTGCCATCACTTTTTGACCTTTTGCCAACTTTGAGTCAGATTTTTAACTAAAATTATAACCGATTCAATTATCCGGATCCTCCTTAAATTACCGAATATTTTAGGCCGATTTTTAATCCATAGCGTACTTATTTACATCAAAGTAATGTCAATTAATGCCCATTGTATTTTAGGAAATATCTAATTTGCATGCAGAATTTTTAGGGCTGAGTTTGACAAAAAAAAATTGATAACACAAATTCTGTAATCACATCCCTATAATATAGCAACCAATTCATCTTAGAAAATATCTAATTTGCGTTTAATAAACGATTACTTATTTGATAAGTTTTTATTAGCTTTAAATGCACACGATTAATCCAATAATATCAATTGAGAATCAAAATAAGAATATGTCATATCATTTATTCCTAAATCATAACTAACCAAATAATAAAATGTATATTCTCAACATATGAATCAAAAGTTTCTACAAAACCTATCTACAACAGTTAATAATATATAGATATATATATATATATATGCAATTTACCATCGACTATAATCACCACTAAACCATTACAATATTATATCAATAAAATAATAGACTTGTGGTGTACCACATGGTAAAACCTAGTTGATCTCAATAATTGTTATCATTTATAAATTATAACACGTTCGCACTAAGTAAACTAAACATATATAAATTTAAATCTATACTAGTATTTTTGCAGCAGTTTTTGCTCAAAAATATTTTTTGGAAAGTTTTTACATTTACATTTGAGAAGTTTGTTCGAGAGCTCCCAAATTCCAGGAGTCGTGCTGTTATGGTATTACTTAACACGTTTACCTTATATCCTGACTCTTTGCATGAATGTGCACAAAAACAAGAAGTCCTTGTTGTGTCTGATAATGTTAAGAGATTACACATTGTCTTATGGGTACTTATATAGATCGGTTTGTGCTTTAGGTTATGTCTTTCATCTGCAGAGGGGAGTGCTCGATTACAGAACAAGACAACATTTCGGAGGTATGAGCAAGATTCTGAGTAGATGTGTTTTATCCAACTAAATATATCCGAACCAAATAACCGATTCAAAACTGAATCTATAATGAAACTGAACCTGTACAAATTGATAGGTTTTAATTTGTTATATATAAATATCTTAATTTTAGAATTGTTTACATATGATTCAAAAATAAGTTATGAAATATGATAAATTTTTTTTTTTGCAGATAAAATGGACAAATATGTATTGACATAAAAATTAATTTGGGATTTGCAGATACATTTTTATTGTTAGCATTAAATATTGTAATGAATCAAAGAGATACTTTAGGAAATATTTAGGAATTTTACCAAACAAATATTTAATAAGATATTGTAATTAGTCGTTAATTAATTAAGGAGATATTTTAGGAATTTTGTTCTGCACAAAATCTTGGTTTTAAATTTTATTTTATAAATTAAAATTAAAAATATTTATTGTCAATGCTTTACTTATAAATAAGTGTGAACTTCAGGATTTATTTCATAAATGTCTCTAAAAATGTATATATAACTTCCTTACAAAAAAGTCTACCTTGGACTGTATACATGTTTAGTTTACCTAGTGCGAATACATGTACGTGTTATAATTTGTAAACGATAACACTTTTTTTTTTCCCACAAAGTAAACGATAACACTTATTGAGATTAATTTTGTAGTAAAATCACATGACATAATCGTATTTTGAATTTAAAATTAAATAAGTAACCTGTATTAATATATATTATATATAACTCTACACTTACAAATATACAATATATCGACAAGCAATCATTTTGACCATTTTGTATGACCATTTTTTCTGTTTCTAAGTGTAGAGTTATATATAATATATCGACAAGCAATAATTTTGGTCCTTACATAAGTATTATGTACAGCCTGATTATGTATTAACCAACTCATACTATTTGAACATACACCGTACAAGTAATATTTAGTACGAGAGGACCGGGAAGGACGCACCTCTGGTGTACCAGTTATTTATGGCTTTGGCCTGTAAATAGACCTTTATGAGCCTCTAAAATATATTTTATACCATGATATACACACTAAAAAAAGTACGAACACTAGACATGTGGTACGCACACGGCATACATTGAGAAGAATACGAATACTAGATAGGAGATACGAACACATTGAAATACAACAAAATTGGTCTTGTTGGATTCGCAAAAATGTTTTTAGGATTAAAATCATATTGTTATAATTTCAAAATTTTGGAGAAACTAAAAAAGAGAAAGAAAAAGAAACTGGAATTTCAAAATTTGGAGCAACTAGAAAAAGAAAAAGAAAATTTGGTATTGGTATTATTGGAAAAATGGTAGTGCGCCTTATATTGAAAAAAGCTACGTCCCCTCTTTAATTTGCATGTCGTTTCTCGGAAGCTTCGTACTTAATTCTTTTCTAAACTATAAAAACAGAATGTACATCAACTAGCTCTTACTATGGATTCTCTTATTGCTTAAAAAGATGGATTAATTACAGAATAGAGACTTTATTCTATAAATCTTATTGAATCAGGTCATTCTGTCCGGACTTACAGAAGTAGGTCTTTTAATTCAACTGAAATAACGAAACTGTCCCTATTTCACATATCCCTAAAATCTCTCTTCCTCTCTTCTTTCTGCTTCTTGACGCCGTGAACCAGTTTTTTTTTTCAGTCTCAATTCTACTCTCCGACAACTACATCTGCTTCTCGACGCCGCCAGCCATGGTTAAAAGGAAGAACCCTTTCTTCTGAAGCTTTCTCGGCTATAAAGCATTAGAATCTCAGGCTGTTGGATCAAGTCGCATATCTGAACTCCGGTGATGAAAAGTTTCATCCGGTGAAAGTCAGCTTGTGTTTTTCCACAACGATTCATCCTCTCTTTGGCTTCCAAACGAATAAGAAGACGAACCAATTACCTTCTAATTTAATTCATGATTTGTTAATCATAAAACTTGTAATTTTCGGATTTGGTTTGATTTGTAGATGAATTGAAAGTTTTAATTCAATTTGTGTTTATAATTGAATCTCTTGGATTCTCTATCTATCATCCCCTTAGGGTATAGTGTTTATGATTTGAAACCCTTGGGTTTAATAGATACTATCCCTTAGGGTTTAGATTTCTTCATGGAAAACAAAACAGAGATTGAGAGAAGTTTTGAGTAGGCCTGGGCATTCGGTTAACCATTCGGTTTCGGTTCGGTTGTATTCGGTTTCGGTTATTTTGGATATAGTAATATAGTAACCATTTGGATATTTTTGAAATTTCGGTTCAGTTCGGTTCGGTTTCGGTTTGGTTATTTAAATAAATAACCATAACTAACATAAATTATATTAACATTAACCAAATAAACCAAATATAACCAAAACTAACCGAATATAACCAAAATTAACCAAATATACAATAACAAAAATACAAAAAAGGGAAAAATATGGATTCAATTTTACAAAATAGTATTTAACTTTGTAAATTCAAAATAATAACATTTACATATATTGATTATTTAAAATATTTAATTGTTTTGAATCTAGAAATAATTTATATTTTAAGTTTATTTTATAGTTTTGCATAATATTAAGTATATAATATTTGATATCTTCTAGGTTTTCGGATATTTCAGTTAACCATTTAATTGTCGGTTCGGTTCGGTTCGGTTTCGGTTAGTTTGGATATAGATTTTTACTAACCATTCGGGTATTTGAAGAATTTCGGTTCGGTTCGGTTTGGTTTTTTTCGGTTCGGTTTCGGTCGGTTATTTGGTTATCGGTTATTTTGCCCAGCCCTAGTTTTGAGTTTAATGGATCAGAGAAGCCATAGTTTTGGTTGAAAGAGGTTTTGTGTTGATCGGCGGCAAAAAAAAAAAAATTTGTTGTTGTTGCGTCGTGAAGAGAGGAAGGAGAAGATACAGAGGGGCAAAACTGAAATTTTATCTAAAACAAAAAGGCCTATATTTGAGAGTCCGGATGATCATACATTTTTTCAAAGTTTTGGACCAACAAAGCCTCTTTTCTGTAATAATCCCTTAAAAAGATAGAAAGATTCATAATTAAAGATCGCTTACACTAAACAATTAAAAGATTTTATATTTCTGGTTTTTTTTTCTTTTCAGTTTAGTAATTTCTGTTAAGCAAATACCAGAAACAATGGGAAGTAACCTTCATGATCATATATTTTTCTGGGTCGTTAAACTTCAACTCATTTGAACCCTTTTATATAGAAGTTTTATTTGAATTTTCAACCCAAATCTTCTTTTACATACAATCTTCCAAACAATCATTTTATACATAAAAGTTATTTGTATGCTTCTTGTAAAACTTTCTCTTTTAACTCTTCTTTACTTCAAGACCATTTTTCTATGTAAGATACTTTTATCAAAACATTTTACACTTCTTCTTGTACTTTTCTCTTAACAAGAACCACTTGTAAGTGTAGACGAAATAAGACACACAATTTTTCTTTGAACAAGGTTCAGCAAATGCCTACATCCTCACACTTTGTTGAAAATATTCTTGAACACAAGTACTACTAGTGTTCAATCCCGGATTTATTAAATCCTAAGATTTTCTCTTAGCTTGTTCCTGATCTATTTCCAACCCATTATGAGATCCATAAGATCAACAACAATGATCTACACCCAGGATTCTCACCTAGAGATAAACTCTCACCATTTTCTCCCCAAAGTTGTCAAAAGTCTACAAAAAAATTTCTCGCTTTTACAACGTTCTCGAAGGTTATAAAATATTGCTTCTAGTAATATAATCACTTTAAGAGATAGACTGAATCAAGTCTTACTTTTATTGTCAAACTCATAAGGGACCTAAAATAGTTGTTTCCACCAAAATAGAGTACATCTCTCATAAATATTTTGTGAGAATCATTGTACTATTAAATGTACATTATATCTCATAAATATCCCTTTCTGTCCCACTCATTTTACACTTTCAAGTGTAAGGACTACAAGTCCAAATAGATATTTTCAAGAGATTTGAACTAATTCATAGCTATTTCTTTCAATGATTTACCAGTCATTCTTTGTGTACACTTTTCAATTAAACTTTTCTATTAACCGCGGTTTATGATCCTTGAGTTTTATCCATAACATCATCAACTGCAACATTGCATGCAAACATATTACGACGTCAATTTGCTTATTGGTCCTTTTCATCTTAGACATGACTCAACTTGTTGAAATTTCTTTTCATTATGAGTCTCAGGAACCTGAATCTCTTTCTTACTCATGTCTACATCTCTTCTTGAGATTTTCCATAACTATTTGCTTCCTTCGTGCCATATTAATTTATTCCCTTTTTTTTTTTACCGAAAATGCTTATATTTGGAACCATAAGTCTATCACACTTCATGCGATCTTTAGACTTAATAGCAGTTGATCTTATCATTTTAGGACATTAATATTAATTGAAGCACAGCTGGTATATGTGAGTTTTTTCACTCTCCATATCAGAAATGGCTCTGGCATGCTTTTAGCATATTTGCAAATTTTGCAAATAAATTATCTTTTGAAATTATTGCGCACATTTCTCAGGACAAGGATCAAGATAATTGTTTCAAAAATATTTATTTACCAGCTGTTTATTTTCTCCCCCTCATGTTGGAAAGACTGACTCACTGAACCTACAGTCTCTGCATCTTGCAATATTCAATCATCAAGAGAGATTTATATCCAACATATTTTCAACATTCTTTAAAATCCTATTTTAATCACTGTGGTGGAGCAACTCAATATGTATAACACATTTAGATGGGATATATGGTTTCTGACCTAAACCAATATGTATAACACATTTATTTTTGCATGATGCGAAATTATTGACATATAGAGTCATTTCTATCAATTACGTAGCTTGGTTTCACCACCATTGTCAATTAACCAAATACTCTTGCAAACTCAAGGTTGCATGTTGATAACAAAAATATATGGTTGATGATCAGTGCACAATATCTCTTTGTATACATACCAGAAAATTGACACTATCCAAATTCACGGGTTGGTGAAAGCAATATAACCGGCTTGCTTTGTAAAGAAGCACACATAAGAAATCACTACAAAAACTCTTTAGGTTCTCTAATTTTTACAAAGCATTTTATCTTCTAGATAATGCATGTAATCTCTAAAATACTTTTCTTTTCTTGGGTAATACTTATGATTTCAAAGTATTTTCTTCGCTTTTTGTCTCAACATGATTACTTTTCAAATCCTCAAGATTTGCTCTTTCATATGAGTGATTAAACTCATTTTGGGTGTGAACATAATCTTATATTTGTTTCATCACCTCTGTATGTGAGATTCATGATTCTCCCCCTCGAGATGATGACACTTCATCTCTGTCAAACTCGATTTGAAAAGACAACAATATCTATGTCAAACTCGATTTGAATAATCAACATCTAATTTATTTTTACTCATTCACAAATAACAAGACAACAATATTTTGTGACAAGTAAATATGTATTTTCTAATATTCCATCAATGATATTATTTTCTATTATATAATTTTGGTAATAATTGGAGTCAATGTAGTTTGTATATATTATCTTAAAGACTTTTAGTTATTTACTTCCTTAGATTATTCTAAAAAACTAGTGAATTTTTATGGTCATATACTTGGACTTAAAACATATGTATAGAAGTGATGCCAAGAAAATATAATCAATAATTATTATTTAGTAGTTTGTTACTAAATTTACAATTTATTCACCAAACAAGGTTAAATGAAATGATTTAAAATATTTCATCATAATATTATATCTAATATTAATTAGATTTAAATTTGTGATTAAACAAATCAAGTAAAACACAAACATTATAAACAATCATATAAATGAACGTTAAATAAATATTAAGCATCATATCATATATATATACATATATATTTTTTTTCAAACGTTGGCTTTTTCTTTTTTACTTAAGATTTTATTATAAAATCTAAAACTTTTTATAAAATCATACATATATATATATATATATGTGTGTTTTAATCAGTTATTAATGAATATAGATTTTTTATAAAACATTAGCTAATAAAGCATATCATGCTTATTTATTTGCTAATCTATAAAATAGAAAAAAATAAGAGAGATTAGCATTTACACTTACTTTTCATCCATCTTCTTACACTTAGACATATTTTCTATTTTTGCTATACTTTTCCAAGTTTTTAGCTTAGGTCACATGTTCTATTAAATAACTATGTTATTTTCGGGAATATGTTATCACCGTTAGGGAATATGTTATCACCGTTAGATGGTAACCAAAATTAAAATCTGACGGCTCATGTTTGAAGTGGAAAAATAATCCAAACATTTTGTCTATTTTTGTTCCCCCTTTCTTTCTCTCTCTCTCTTTTTCCTCTTTTTTATATCTTTATTATCATTTATGTAGTTATTATCAATAAATTTTATATATTTTTTACATAAAAGTTTATAATTACATTTTTTTGACATTTTAAGATGCACTTTGCTATATTTTAGGTGAATAAGTTGTATGCTATCCAATTTTAGCTGAACATTTGTTTGACAATAAATGTATGGTAAATTGTGGATACTTATTTATCTATATATACATTTTTAGAGACATTTATGAAATAAATCCTGAAGTTCAAACATATTTACAAGCATGTCATTGACATAAATTATTAATTTGTTTTTATTTAATTAATTAATATTGAGTTTTGATTTTTGGAAAAAAGATTTCCTATCCTAATAAAATTTCCAAAACAATCGGAACCACTCTCTTTAACATTAAGTATTAAGTTTATAATTAATTTAATTAATATTCAATTTTACAAAACAATATTTTCGCAATACAGACATTTCCTAAAAAATCGACCTAATCAATAAACAAATTGATTTTCAATCTTGGAGAAGGATCCGTGGCCAAGATTTTTGATCTCAACGCATTGATATCCAATTATTTTCCCCTAATATATATGTTCAAAACAAATAAAATTTAAATGCTAAGATATATCAAATCCCAAGAATATTCCAAAAATAAAACAGATTACACCTCATTTCTCCCCAATATAAAACAATAAACCTCAAACAAAATACTTTCTAATTTCCATACTAACTAATGTATCTATATTTGTGAGGTTGTATATTTAAAAACAAATACAAATTAAACATTAGTTATATATATAATTAATCTATAAAACAAGTTACATTTTTTTATAAACTAAATAGCCCCACGGTGTACCGCGGGTGAATATCTAGTGCTTTAACATTTTTAAAAACATATAATTATTTAAAAAGTTTGTGGTTTGGTAAATTAGTCATGTTGTAACATCTGTGAACCAAAATCCCAGTTTGGGAGTTGCATCTGTCGATGCAGATGGTGCATCGGTCGATGCAGGTTCAAGTTTCTGCGTTTTGACTTAAGTTAAACGTTGCGTTTTGGACAAAGGGAGAAAGAAACCCTTAAGTCGTGTTTTTGTCTCATTCGACGGATTTGGCCGTTTTTGAGAGAAAACGAAAGAGAGAAAAGGTTCTTGAGTGTTCTTGGTGATTTCTAGAGATTTGAGGCGGTTCCTGTAGAGATCTGTAGCTGGGATCGTTGTATGAGCTTCCTGGAAGTATTTTCTTGCTTGTTTGGGGTTCAGATTCGTCTTGGCAAAGGTAAGTGCAGGACCATGGCTTCTCTAAGCTAGAGAACTCTTTAATATGCTTGTTGTGTGATGTTAGACTTGTTAGATTGATGATTGGGACGTTAGGAAGCTTTCTTGTGGCCTGGGATCGAGTTTTGTGGTTGTAGGAACGAAGATCCGGCGAGAAGCTTTGGGGGAAACACGATGCTCGGCATTGCATCGGTCAATGCATATCTTGCGTCAGTCGATGCAAGTGCGAGGACGGCGCGTAAAACTTTAGGGTTTTCGTGCTATGTCGAGCATGCGTCGGTCGATGCAGTGCAAGTGTTGACCGATGCAAGTGTAACTTGCATCGGTCGATGCAACCTCTGTGTCGGTCGATGCATTCCCATGTGGTGTCGGTCGATGCATGTTGGTGTCGGTCGATGCAGAGTCTTGGTTGGTTGTTTGTTGTTTATGATTGTTGTTTGATGGTTAGAGATGACTCTATTGCTTGTGTGTATAGCCCAGTAGATGGGAGGATTGCCTTACTGAGTGTTTATTAAATACTCATGCATTTCAATATGTGTTTGTGGTGCAGGTAAAGGCAAAGTGTGATCGTGGAATCAAAGCACTGAAGAGGAGGATGTTCTAGGGACTCAGTTTGATGTTGTCTGGCATTGGTAGGTTGCTAGAGTTGGGTCATTAGAACATTGCTAGACTGTTGGTTCTATGTTTCCTGTGATTTGATTATTGGATATTGTTGGTGTTATACTTATTGGTTATATTATTGGATATTATTGGATATTATTGGATATTAATATTGGTTATTTCCGCTGTTGTTTGTGATTGTAGTTAGGTGGCTAGTGGGTATGGGACCACTAGTTGTAGTTTTTTATTATATTATATTTGTATATTTATTCTTATTATTTTTTTTAAAAACGGGTCGGGTCGTTTCAGTTTGGTATCAGAGCCCTTACGGTTCTAGGTTTGGGTTCACTAGGTTTCTGCTGTGAAGTTTGGGATTGCATGTCTTGATTGATTATGTGAGTTAGTCGATTGTGTGGCATGGAGTCCTAGAACATCCTCCTCGAGCCTACTGTATGACTGCACGGTGAGTTTATGTTTCTGTGATATGTTTAATTGTGTGCTTAACCTTCTGTTCATGGTAGTGCAGATGGTTAGAGGTGGTGTTGTTGCTGGTCGTGGTCGTGGACGCGGACGTGGTCGTGGACGCGGTCGTGGTAGGGACAGAGTCCCAGAGGTTAGTGAGACCGAGGACCAGAGTGTGACAGCAGAGGGTGTTGGCGAGTCGCAGGGTGTTCGGGGGATTCCGTGAGTGTGGTAGAAGGGGGCGGTGTTGATGCTCCAGTGGCCGGTGATGCTAGGGCTCCAGGTGTGGGAGTTCCAGCGTGAGGAGTCCCTGATACTGACTTAGCGGCTATGATAGCACAGTTGTTGGCGCGGTTACCACCAGTGGTACCGGTGCAGGCTCAGGTAGTGACACCAGTGATGGCGGAGGAGCGGCAGCCAGTGGCTGCGGATGTGGGAGTCCATTCTCGTTATATCAGCATGCTGACAGAGATGGGCCGTATTCGTACCGAGCAGTTTTCGGGAGGTACTGATCCTACCGCCGCAGAGGCGTGGAGGCCGAGTGTGGAACGTAACTTCCATACTCTGAGATGTCCAGAGGAGTTTTGGGTGGATATTGGGGTCCACCATTTGATTGGTGATGCTCAGTTGTGGTGGAGTTTTGTGTTAGCCAGGAGAGTGCAGAGGGAGATGTCTTGGGATGAGTTCGTCTTGGAGTTCGTCTTCGTCTTGGGCTGACTTCGTCTTAGAGAGGCACTGGATAGGTTGGAGGTGCAGGGAACTCAGTCAGTGCGCGAGCTTGAATTGGAGTTCAGTCGACTTCTGAGGTATGGGGGTCGGGATATGGAGTCTGAGGAGGCTCAGATCAGGAGGTTTTTGAGGGTCCTACGTGATGATTTGAGAGTTCACTGTAGAGGGCAGAGTTATGCTATGCGTGCAAAGCTGGTTGAGACTGCAGCAGGGATTGAGGAGGACATCCGGGCACAGTCAGTGACGGTTAGTCCAGCAGTTCAGCCTAGTAGGGCTCAATAGTAAGGTGGTTCTAGCAGGGGCGGTAAGTCTGTGCAGGGAACCAAGAGGAGGTGGGAGGCTACGCAGAGGCCGAGTGGTGCGAGTTGCTTCGGTTATGGGAGCAAGAATCACAGGATTGCTAGTTGTCCCAAGAGGAGTGCTCCGACGGCAGGGGTTCGTGTGTGCTATCATTGCAGGGAGCCGGGGCATATCAGGCCCATGTGTCCCAAGTTGCAGCCGATGGCAATGGCAGCGTTGCAGCAGGTGCAGCCTGGAGGTCAGCAGGTGGCATGGATTGAGCAGGTGGCACGGATTGAGCAGGCGCCACGGGTTTACACGACTACAGAGACTGGTGGAACCAGTGCCGGAGCGATCTCATGTATAATTTCTGGTACTTAAACTTTGTGAATTTTAGTAGGTTCAGATTTTATGTTTTTCCTGTGATAAAGTGTGAGGTTATCAACACATGAGGTTTGTGTAGGAACCTTGTTGGTGGGCGGGTTTAAGTCCCACGTTATGTTTGATTCTGGAGCTTCTCATAGCTTCATTACTCCGGAGTGTGCAGAGTGTGCGGGAATCATAGGGGATCTCGGGGAGCGTACAGGAGTTGTCAGAGTTGTGGGAGGCAAGTTTCTGAGAGTTATTGGACGAGCTAGGGGAGTTGATATTCAAATCACAGGAGAGTCATGGCCAGCGGATTTGCTTATCAGTCCAGTGGAGTTGTATGATGTTATTCTCGGGATGGATTGGTTGCATCGGCATATGGTGCATTTGGATTGCTATCGGGGTAGAGTGGAGTTTGAGCATCCAGGAGGGAAGTCGGTTTTTCAGGGGATTAGACCGACTTCGGGGAGTCTCGTGATCTCGGCCATTTAGGCTGGGAAGATGATCGAAAAGGGCCGTGAGGCTTATTTGGTTACTATATCTATGCCAGAGTCAGAGGGGAAGTCTACGGTTAGCGGTATTCCGGTAGTGGAGGAGTTTGAGGACGTGTTTCAGTCATTGCAAGGATTACCACCATCTCGGTCGGATCCTTTTACCATTGAACTGGAACCGGGGACGACGCCGTTACCCAAGGCTCCTTACAAAATGGCTCCAGTCGAGATGGCAGAGCTGAAGAAGCAGCTAGAGGATTTGTTGAGTAAGGGATTCATCCGTCCTAGTGTATCACCGTGGGGAGCATCGGTGTTGTTTGTCAAGAAGAGGGATGGGAGTTTCCAGTTGTGCATTGATTACAGGGGTTTGAACCGGGTCACTGTGAAGAACAAGTACCCTCTTCCCAGGATTGATGAGTTGTTGGATCAATTGAGGGGTGCTACTTGGTTCTCCAAGGTAGATCTAGCGTCGGGTTATCATCAGATACCGATAGCTTAGGAAGATGTGAGGAAGACTGCATTTAGGACGAGGTATGGTCACTATGAGTTTGTTGTGATTTGACTAACGCACCAGCAGCGTTTATGAGATTGATGAACAGTGTGTTTTAGGAGTTTCTGGATGTATCTGTCATTATTTTCATCGACGATATCCTGGTTTATTCTAAGAGTCCTGAGGGGCATGCAGTGCATCTGAGAGCAGTTATGGAGAAGTTGCGGGAGCAGAAGTTGTTTTCTAAGTTGAGCAAGTGCAGTTTTTGGCAGCGTGAGATGGGCTTTCTGGGTCATATTGTGTCTGCAAACAGGGTTTCTGTAGATCCGAAGAAGATTCAGGCTATCAGAGATTGGCCTAGACCGCAGAATGCCACAGAGATCAGTAGTTTTCTTGGATTGGCAGGATACTACAGGAGATTTGTGCAGGGATTTGCGAGCAGAGCACGTCCTATGACTAAGTTGACAGGGAAGGATATTCCTTTTGTTTGGTTAGATGAGTGTGAGGGAGGTTTTGCAAGCCTGAAGGAGATGTTGACTACTGCGCCAGTGTTGACTTTGCCTGAGCAGGGAGAACCCTATGTGGTTTATACAGATGCATATAGAGTTGGTTTGGGGTGTGTTCTGATGCAGCATGGGAAGGTGATTGCCTACGCTTCGCGGCAGTTGCGGAAGCATGAAAGCAACTATCCTACTCACGATTTGGAGATGGGTGTTGTAGTGTTTGCCCTGAAGATTTGGAGATATTATCTTTATGGTGTAAAGGTACATGTGTTTACAGATCATAAGAGTCTGAAGTATACATTCACTCAGCCTGAGCTGAATTTGAGACTGAGGCGGTGGATGGATCTTGTGGCAGACTATGATTTGGAGATAGCCTATCACCCTGGTAAGGCTAACTCAGTTGCAGATGCTCTGAGTCGGAAGATGGTAGCTTCGGCTCAGGAGCAGGAGATAGAGTCTCTGGTAGGAGAGATCGGTGCGTTGAGTTTGTGTGCTGTGTCCCAGAAACAATTGGGTTTAGAGGCGGTTGATAGAGCAGATCTTCTTAGCAGAGCACGGTCGGGTTTGTGTGCCCAAGGACGAGGAGTTGAGGCAGGAGATCCTGAGAGAGGCTCATGGGAGCAAGTTTTCTATTCATCCAGGAGCGACTAAGATGTACCGTGACCTCAAGAGGTACTATCACTGGGTCGGGATGAAGAAGGATGTATCTAATTGGGTCGCGAGGTGCGATGTGTGCCAGCTAGTGAAGGCTGAGCACCAGGTTCCAGGAGGACTACTAAAGAGTCTTCCCATTCCGGAGTGGAAGTGAGATATGATTACTATGGACTTCGTGGTGGGTTTGCCAGTGTCCAAGACGTTTGATGCTATTTGGGTCATAGTGGACCAGTTGACTAAGTCTGCACATTTTCTGGCCATTAAGAAGACTGATGGAGCAGCGGTCTTGGCTAAGAGGTATGTGAAGGAGATAGTCAGGTTGCATGGGGTGCCAGCAAGCATTGTGTCTGATAGGGATTCTAAGTTCAGTTCGGTGTTCTGGAGAGCGTTTCAGGCAGAGATGGGCACTAAGGTGCATATGAGTACAGCTTATCATCCCCAGATAGACGGACAGTCAGAGAGGACGATTCAGACGCTGGAGGATTTGCTGAGGATGTGTGTGTTGGATTGGGGAGGCCATTGGGTAGATCACTTGAGCTTGGTAGAGTTTGCTTACAACAACAGTTATCAGGCAAGTATTAAGATGGCTCCTTATGAGGCTTTGTATGGGAGGCCATGTCGTACACCGTTATGCTGGACTCAGGTGGGGGAGAGGAGCATTTACAGGGCAGATTCTGTTCAGGAGACCTCAGAGAAGATTCGGGTTCTCAAGCTGAGCATGAAGGAGGCTTAGGATCAGCAGAGGAGTTATGCCGATAGGAGGAGGAGGGATCTTGTGTTTCAGGTAGGAGACAGAGTGTACCTCAAGATGGCCATGTTGCAGGGTCCGAACAGGTCAATGACTGAGACTAAGTTGAGTCCGAGGTATATGGGTCCGTTCAGAGTGATTGAGCGTGTTGGACCAATGGCTTATAGACTAGAGTTACCTGAGGTTATGCGTGCATTCCATAAGGTTTTCCATGTTTCTATGTTGAGGAAGTGTCTCCGTGAGGATGATAAGTTGTTAGCTAATATTCCTGAGGATTTTCAGCCTAACATGACTTTGGAGGCGAGACCAGTGAGGGTTCTCGAGAGGAGGATTAAGGAACTTCGGAAGAAGAAGATTCCTTTGATGAGAGTCCTTTGGGACTGTGATGGTGTTGAGGAGCAGACTTTGGAGCCTGGGGCGAGGATGAAGGCAGGGTTTAAGAAGTGGTATGAGAAGCAAGCCGCGACTTGAACTTGTCTAGCCTGGTCCCATCTGTAATCCGTGGCTAGAGCGGAAATGGAGTATTCCAGCCCATCTCTCTTGTTTACTTGGTCGCTTGGGATGGTTGGTTGTGCGACTAAGTAACAAGATGAGGTGGTGCTCGGGGTACAAAGTTTCCGTGAGGCGGGGTTTTGGAGGAAAGTTTCCTGAAATAGAAGTTTCCAAAAGTGGAAAGTTTTCCAAAAGTGGAAAGTGGTAAAATTGGAAAATTTTATGTGAGTTAAAATTTGCCCATTTAAGTGGAGAGAGCCTTCGAGGGGCTTGTGTGGCCTTAGTGGCGGACTTTTTAGTCATTGTGTGGCCTTAGTGGCGGTCTTTTGAGACATTGTGTGGCCTTTGTGGCAGGCTGTTTAGCTAGATGTGTGGTCTTTGTGACGGTCCTTCGGGACAGATGGTCTTTGTGACGGTCCTTCGGGACAGATGGTCTTTGTGACGGTCCTTCGAGACAGATGGTCATTGTGACGGTCCTCTTTAGGACATTTGCTTGGTCTTTGTGACGGTCTTCTTTAGGACATTTGCTCGGTCTTTGTGACGGTCCTCTTTAGGACATTTGTTTGGTCTTTGTGACGGTCCTGTTTAGGACATTTGTTGGACCCTTGTGGCAGTGAGATGATCCGTGTGAGTTCATGAGGTATTCCTGTGAGGGGATATGTGGTTGGTAGGGCATTGAGATGTCTTATGCGAGTCACGTGAAGGAAACCTGGATAAGGATAGGACTCAGACGTGTTCAGAATTGTTTGCTCGCGGCTCTTGGGGAACTTAGGTTCTCCTAGTACTGCCATATTCAGAGACTTTGTAGCTTGGGAATATGGTTAGTATATCGAGTTCGGATGACGATCCGGGGGGGGGCGCTGTAGGGAGGCAACCCGAGAGACGAGTATTGGATTTTTCCTTATATATTATGGCATGCGGGTTAGGCCCAATGAGGAGCCAACATTTGGAATGGATACTTAGGTCTGATGAGGAGCCAATAAAAACTCAAGGGTTAGGCCTATGAGTAAAGGAAAGTCCAAAAGTCGAGAGCAAATAATGCCTGGAGCGTGAGTCTATCGCCTAGAGGTGACCTTCTTTAGATCGGTCGGAGGAGTACGGGCCGTGGAGACGGTTGCACGGGAGTCCTTGGCTGATGGTTGTTCGAGATTCGAGGACGAATCTGGATTTTCCCCTAATATATATGTTCAAAACAAATAAAATTTGAATGCTAAGATATATCAAATCCCAAGAATATTCCAAAAATAAAACAGATTACACCTCATTTCTCCCCAATATAAAACAATAAACCTCAAACAAAATACTTTCTAATTTCCATACTAACTAATCTATCTATATTTGTGAGGTTGTATAAAAAAAAATTCAAATTAAACATTAGTTATATATATAATTAATCTATAAAACAAGTTACATTTTTTTATAAACAAAATAGCCCCACGGTGTACCGCGGGTGAATATCTAGTGCTTTAACATTTTTAAAAACATATAAAAACCTAATTATTTAAAAAGTTTGTGGTTTGGTAAATTATCATGTTGTAACATCCGTGAATCGAAATCCCGGTTTGGGAGTTGCATCGATCGATGCAGATGGTGCATCGGTCGATGCAGGTTCAAGTTTCTGCGTTTTCACTTAAGTTAAACGCTGTGTTTTGGACAAAGGGAGAAGGAAACCCTTAAGTCATGTTTTTGTCTCATTCGACGGATTTGGCCGTTTTTGAGAGAAAACGAAAGAGAGAAAAGGTTCTTGAGTGTTCTTGGTGATTTCTAGAGATTTGAGGCGGTTCCTGTAGAGATCTGTAGCTGGGATCGTTGTAGAAGCTTCCTGGAAGTGTTTTCTTGCTTGTTTGGGGTTCCGATTCGTCTTGGCAAAGGTAAGTGCAGGACCATGGTTTATCTAAGCTAGAGAACTCTTTAATCTGCTTGCTGTGTGATGTTACACTTGTTAGATTGATGATTGGGACGTTAGGAAGCTTTCTTGTGGCTTGAGATCGAGTTTTGTGGTTGTAGGAACGAAGTTCCGGCGAGAAGCTTTGGGGAAAACACGATGCTCGACATTGCATCGGTTGATGCATATCTGGCGTCGGTCGATGCAAGTGCGAGGACGGCGCATAAAACTTTAGTGTTTTCGTGCTATGTCGAGCATGCGTCGGTCGATGCAGTGCGAGTGTTGGTCGATGCAAGTGTGACTTGCATTGGTCGATGCAACCTCTGTGTCGGTCGATGCATTCCCATGTGGTGTCGGTCGATGCATGTTGGTGTCGGTCGATGCAGAGTCTTGGTTGATTGTTTGTTGTTTATTGATTGTTGTTTGATGGTTAGAGATGACTATATTGCTTGTGTGTATAGCCCAGTAGATGGGAGGATTGCCTTACTGAGTGTTTATTAAATACTCATGCATTACAATATCTGTTTGTGGTGCAGGTAAAGGCAAAGTGTGATCGTGGAATCAAGGCAATGAAGAGGAGGATGTTCTAGGGACTCGGTTTGATGTTTTCTGGCATTGCTAGGTTGCTAGAGTTGGGTCATTAGAACATTGCTAGGTTGATGGTTCTATGTTTTCTGTTATTTGATTATTGGATATTGTTGGTGTTATACTTATTGGTTATATTATTGGATATTAATATTGGTTATTTCCGTTGTTGTTTGTGATTGTGGTTAGGTGGCTAGTGGGTATGGGACCACTAGTCGTAGTTTGTTATTATATTATATTTTATATTTATTATTATTTTTTATTTTTTAAAAACGGGTCGGGTCGTTTCACATGTACAGTAAAACCTCTATAAATTAATACTCTATAAATTAATAAACACTATAAATTAATACTCTATAAATTAAATAAACACTAGAAATTAAGAAATTTTGCTAACCCAAAGTCGGGGCAGTGTAAAAAATATCAAAATTTGATAAGATAATAATATAATATTTTTTCTGAAATCTGCATGTAATATTAAATCCCAATAATATCATATTTCTCACGTGTATAGGGAAGACAACCGTCTTGCTGATGGGTTAGCGAACTATGCCTTTTCTTTACCGCTTGGTTATTATTCTTTGACTGTTTGTCCCGATGTTGTTAGGTCTGTGATGTTAGAGGATGTTAATGGGTCTTCGATCCCACGTAAAGTTCGTTTGTAATATTTCATTTCTTAATAAAACATAGGAGACATTGTCTCCTATTTCACACCAAAAAAAAAATATCGTAAATTAATAATCATGTATATGTATATATATATATATATATATATATATGTTGATATATGTATGCTTTAAAATTCTGAATTTTTTTCTAAAACTTATATCAATAAATAATTGTTATGCTGTCTTTTCAAACTATAATGATAATGAATACTATATAAAATGTCATAATAATAGCTAAGTTTTTTTTTTAAGTTTTCAATTTCTACATATGCACCATTTTCATTTTGATAGTTTTATAGAGTATTTGTAATTTATTGTCAATAATGTTTTCTAAATATTACAAATTCAATTCCAAACTGATAACATCCTAAAGTCTAATCGTATTTTGCTAAAATTGTTTCAATTCATAATTTTAAAAATTTAAACAATTAAAGTATATATCTATAATTTAATAGTTATTAATTTACACTATAAAATAATTTTTATTAATTTATAGATAAATTAATATCACTATAAACTAATAAAATTTCATGGTCCCAAGATTATTAATTTATAGAGGTTTTACTGTATCACTAATTTTTTTATATAAATTTCTATATTATATTATATGATAAGACTTTAAGTATATCTTTTACATGAACTCAACATAAATACAAAGTTTGTAAAAAGACATTGTAGGTTGCAGAACTTCTCTCAAATATTGGAGTTGGCTGTCACAAGTTTTGCTTCAAAATCATTTGTGGATAATTATTTTTGGATAGTTAATTAGTCTATTAAATTCATAATTTGAGTATGTGATGTGGTTGGTTGGATGTGGTTTTGTGGATTCGCTTTTGTGGATGTTTTCCGCATGTGAAATAACATAAATGACTTATGATTTAGGGTTTAGGGTTTAAAGTTTAGGTAACAGGGCTTATGTGAATTATGTGTCTATATATTTTGGGTTCATGATTTAAGATTTAAGATTCAGGGTTTATAGTTAAGGGTTTTAGGTTTAAAGTGTAGGATTTTGATTTTGGGTTCAAGGTTCAGGTTTTAGATTTTAGGGTTTATGATTTAGAATTTAGGGTTTTTGGTTTAGGTTTAAGAATCAAGGTTTTGGACTTAGGATGATTTGTCTATGTGAATTCATTGTCTATGTTTTGGGTTTATGTTGTATGGGCTAGGGTTCATGGGGTATGGTTTAGGGTTGTGAGTTTAGGATTTGGGGTTTAGGTTTTAGTGTTTAGGATTTTTTCATTTTATGAATTAAGTTTTAGGGCATATGTCGATTTTCTGTCAATATGTTGAATTTAGGGGTTAGGATTTAGGGTTTAGATATATGGTTTGGGCTACAACGACAACATCAAATCCATATATTCATGGTTATGTGGATACAAAGAGAATTCGTGGATACTAAAAACACTTGACCATAAATCCTAAACTTTTTATACTAAATCTTAAATAGTTGAAACAATAAACCCAAACCCGAACATTGACATTGTACGTAAAAGTTTAAGAGGTTCAGCGGTGGAGAGCCTTAGTCATATCATGTACTCATTCTTGGGTTAGAGTCTCACTTTATTCATATTTATTCTTATTTTTATTTTAGATAGAAAGGGCAAAATAGTAATTCTATCACAACCCATCTTTTTCCCCCAAACCCTAACATCGTCGTCTATACTCATCTTATGACTTATGTGGATTTAGGGTTTAGGATACAACGACAACATCAAATCCATATATTTATGGTTTAGGGTTTAGGGTTATGCGTGCAATTATGAGCTCCACTATTGAATTTGACCCGATAATCTGGTTGACTATGTCGCTTGCACTTTTTGCTCCCATATGCCATCATTCACCAAAAAACCGACTCTCTCAGCTTCAGCTTCTACCCAGGTCTGGTCTGAACTCTACTTTTTTCCATCCTAGTCAACCGTTGTACAACTTAATGGTATCATGTGTTTGAATACTACACTTGAACTATAAGTCACCACTGTTGCTAGCTTGGTGCAAGAGTTTATGGAAAAGCCTGTTATTAGAGTCACCTGAGGAAGATCCCTTTGAAGGAGATAGCTTGAAGGAACCCGGCATTATGACCCCGTCTCTACGAAGCGGTGGTTACCGGTGTTCCATCAGCCTACTCTCTCCACCTCTCCTGTTTACGGAACCATCTAAAATGCTTAATATCAACTTTCTGAAGTCCCTTCATAAACGCTTGAAGAATTGTGACATTATGACCCCAAATCCAAAGAGTAGTGGTTACCTCAACCTCTTCAAGCAAAGCCCAGCAAAAGTTTCAACCACAGCCATCTTTCTAGTTGCTAACAACCTGAGCTCTCCTATCCATGCTCGAACCCTTAGCAAAGTCCTACTTCGTGTAGACCTTCTCATCCCATTGAGAACTCCAGCTTTGACCTTTTCAACGCCGCTCCATCTTCAACTCAAGACAGTAGTCATTTCTTCTTCCATTGACTTAATCATGAAATATGCTTCGATATTTCTTGACCTCACAGGTTCCAACATGCTTACCAGCACTTGGTTCATAGCTCTCAAGTTTCCACTGTCGATTGATTTTATCTATCTTTGTCTCTTTGTTGTTGTTAACTTTGGGAAATCCCCCTTTATTGTCTTGTTTAAACAATCACTCATGCTTGTATGGTTTTTTTTATTCTAATGGAATGAAAATACATGTTTGTTCAAAAAAAAAAACTATGAACACTAACTCAATTGTATTTGATTAAGATTAGATTCATATTTTATTTTATTTTTTTGTGAAAAGAAAAAATATTAAAAGATGCCAAACATATTTATTTAGAAATTACCTAACTTTTTTTTGTTTGTCAACAACTAAAGTTACTAAATTTAAAATATAGTAATGAAATTGAAAAAATAAATGTTGAAGAAAAAAATAATTAAAAGAGAAAGAAAAAGTAAAGAGAAAAATGAGAAAGAAAAAAAAAAGAAAAAAGAGAAAGATAGTTTAGTTGGAGTGTGTAAGTTGTAATTTGAATAAGAAAAATGTAAGGATAGTAGAAAGTTGGTGTAATGATGAATAGTTTTAGAAAACGTAGGTGTGAGTGCAATTTTCTCAAAAAATAATACTTTTTTTTTTGACAATCAAACCCCATATATTAAGTTATCGGAGATGACTTTCTTCAAGAGAGAGCCAATTAGGTTCCGACGAGCTTACATGGGAAAAACAGAAACATCGTGCTCTTGCACGTTTTGCAAGTTTATCGGCACATATATTATCCTCTCGAGGAATATATCAAATATTAAAGTTAGCAAATCTATCTCTAAAATGAATAAAATTCTTCAATTCTGATGAAAAGATCGGCCAATCTTCAATATTAGACGTCATCGTTAGGAGGTCTAAACAATCCATAGCAAAGAGAGCTGAATCTAAGTTCAAGGCTAGAAGGCACTCCATAGCCCAAACAAGAGTGTCTAACTCCGTATGTAAGGGGGATAAGCTTCTACGTGAACCTTTAAGCCCCATATGCAATAATCTAGCACCGAAAGAAGCAATCCAGCCGTGTCCACTCCTATCCACCTCTGCATGCCATGATCCGTTTATAAAACATACAAGGCAATCTTGTGGGACTTGGGTAGGTATGCCCGCTTCTACTAACCCTGATGGTATGTCTCTATTGTTTGCTCTTCGCCAAACTTCTTCTTCTTGGATGACTTTCTCCAGAGTATCTTGCGGAGACACGGATATATTTTCAAAAACTTTCTTGTTTCTTGCCTTCCAAATATACCACATCAACCAAGGGAACGTCCTCAAGTTTTGATCAATGGCACCAAAGTCTCTACCACGCCCATATAGAAAATCAAGGTTGCTATATAGGGAAGATGAAGGGAACACCATAGGATGGGAAGGGATTGTCGATAAGGCCCATACTTGACGTGCTGGGGGCATTCAAATAGCATATGATTTATAGTTTCTTCCTCCGCTCCACATCTAGGACAATCTTTAACTCTACCAATATGGCGATAATGCAGGCGTTGATATGTTGCTAAGCACCCAGTCATACATTGCCACACGAAATGCTTAATACTTATCTCCATGAAAAGAGTGATTGGAAATCGGAGACAAGGCTATAGATTTTAGCGGAAGTATATCGATCATACTCGATCAATAGAGCCGTTTGTCTCTAACGATTGTTTGCTTTATCTTCTATGTTCCTTTACTTCAAAACAGTAAGAAACATATAGTCAAATCACAATTCTTGGTATAAATATATTTAAGATCTCATAAATAACGACTAACGAGTAGCATAATATGCCTATATATATATGTACGAACGATCTCAACGAATCGTAATGAATGAATAATTATCATCTAATCGATTATAGTAAACATAGAAATCGATCCTAAATCAATCTAGTAATAAATTATGCAACAACATATGGATCAAATGAAATAATGTTTTCGGTTCGTGAGAATATGAACCAAACTATACACAGTAATAAACATGCTGAAAGTATGAAGACTTTTGATGCTACAAGGCTGGTCCGTAAGACTCTGGAAAAGAGGTTCACACGTAGAAACCGTAACAAATATCGAGTGACGTAGCTGTGCTTTTAGAGACTCTTTGATTAGAGAACAAGTTATTATCATATCTATTAAAAAAAATTTGGACTTATACTTTAATAGGAAAGTAGGTCATAGGAGGTATCCTATATATTGTATTATTGGACAAACATGTTGTTTGGCCGTCGAAGAAGATTTTTAGAGAACTAAGCGAAGAAGCTTTTAGGGTTCTTAGGGATTTCAGTTAGATTAAGAATTGGTCAGTGACAAGTCATGTTGACTGTGTGTAAATCTGATGAAACATATCTTGTAAGATTGTTTAAGTGATTCTTAATAAGAAAAGAAGTTCTTTTCAATATTGGCTGCATCTTTGTTTTTACAATTGGTATCAGAGCAGTCAACCGACGAGAGCTCTATACTCGCTATAGGTTGAGATCTTGGAATAATGATGCAGTCGGGTAATGAGTTAATGATGCTTCAAAGGGCTGTGATCTTGGATGAACAAGGTTATGGACGTTGGAAGGTACATATGATTCAGTTGATTCGTAACCTAGGAGAAGACGCATGGACGGCTGTTGAAGAAGGTTGGGAACCTCCTTATGAAAAAACTGAAGCAGGAGATAAGATCACCAAGCCAAAGGCACGTTGGACAACCGATGAGAAAAATCTATCTAAGTATAATGCAAGGGCTCTTAACGCCATCTTTGTTGCTATTGATGATGACGACTTTAAGCTTGTTCAAGGTTGTGAGTCAGCTAAAGAAGCTTGGGATATTCTGCAGAAGTCTCATGAAGGGAATTCGAGTGTTAAAAGAACAAGATTGGATCAGCTTGCTTCTCAATTTAAAGTTCTAAGGATGGATCCAGAAGAGACAATCTCTCAATTCAGTGCAAAAATGAGTTCTATTGCCAATGAAGCTAAGAATCTTGGTAAAACACAAGTTGGTTAAAAAAATAAAAAAAATAAATCTTCATTTTCTATTAGTGAACAAAAGAAAGGAAAAAACAGTTAGAGAAAAAAGAAAAAAAAAGAGAGATAGAGATACCACATATATCTATCTATTATGGTCCAGCTCTATTCTTAAAATAAAATAGCCTACTGAGTTAGACTATACTTGACAGCTCTCTCACACACTACACTCTTTTTTTTCTCACACACTGCGTTTTGTTTTTTTGTTTTTTTTTTCTCACACACTGCGTTTTGTTTTTTTGAGAAATTGCAGTTTATAACTCTAAAATTTTTAACAGTTAAGTGACTGACTATACTAATCATTAAAAGCTCATACAGTTTGTATTTTTTATAATATTTCCAAAACTAATCCTAAAAATCACCACCCCTACCATCACCTACCACCACCACCTCCGTCCACTACCACCACCACCGGTCACCATCCAGCCACCAGCCGTCCACCACTTCCAACACTGACCAACTCCGGCTACCATCCAACGCCGGCCAACTTCGGCCACCGTCTAACTCCAGCCAACTCTGATTGTTGTCCAACTCCGGCTAACTCCGACCACCAGCCACCACCATCACTTCTGACCTCCGTCCAGCCACCGGCCGCCGTCCAACTCCGGCTAACTCCGATCGCCGACCACTACCACTATTTGTAATTTTAAATACTCCTATCCTATTTTCCTAATATTTTCAAATTATCTACTATATTCTTAATTTTATTTATAAATTCGGCTATCAGACAAATTGGCTTAAAGTAAAATAAGACAAAACTTGTGTCACAAAGCCCTCTATTTTTTGGCCCATTCTTAAAGTAAAATAGCTTGACTTTTCAAAAAATATTTATCGAAAAGGAAACATACAAGTGTACGCAGGGCGTGCTGGCGTGTACATGTACTGTTTTATTTGTAAATAATTATCGAAAAGGAAACATACAAATAAGTGGACGCTGTGGTGTGACACGTTATGCGTATCCATGTATCATGTACCATGTTTTATTTGTAAATAATTTTTTATTTAATTGGCTCATTTAAGCTGATTTTTTATTGGAAAAAAAACATTCAAATAAATCGTAATACAATTTAAAAAATTTAGTCATCGATTACATGAAAGTTTTTGACCATTCTTTGAGTTGTCAAGAAGACAGGATGCGGCGTGTTTTTGAAAGAATGCTGTATTGCTCTCATATTTTTTTTTCTTTTTTTAAAGTATTTTGACTTTTTTTTTTCTTTTTAAAATACCAAATCACACCCAATAGATATCGACGATGAAAACATACAAAATAGATATCGATAAGCAATAATTTGGGTCCTTAAGTAAGGAAAAAAAAAAGAGAGTTTGTATGGGTTGATAAAAAAAATTTATCCTTTAAATTTGTATCGCTTGATTTATAAATCGTCATACTTTAAATTTGTAGAGGTTGTTTTTTTATTTCCATAATGTAGCGGTTGTATCAAAACATTTTATTGGTTAGTGTCTTTTTTTCTGAAAATACTTGTTATTGGTTAATGTCTTCATCAAACAAAACCGCTATATTTGAACCAAAAATAAGGGCAACTCACTCGAGTAAGAGAGAGAATGTAGGAGTGTTACCACTCTCTGCTCTGTTTTTTCAAAGTTAAATAGCTTTGTTTTTTCCACTCTCTGCTCTGTTTTTTTCATCTAATGTAAAACACGGTTTTTTTTTTTTTTTTTTTTTGAGCCCCATTTGCACCGTGTTGCAGCCGTGCCTATCAAACTTTTTTTTTTTTGTTAAAACCGTGCCTATCAAACTTGGTCCGTTAATATATGGAAGGGGAACGTATACTCTCGGAAGCTTCTCGGAAGCTTCGTGACACAAGTTTAATAAATCATCATCAGCTCTAACTTTGGATTCTCTTATTGCTTAAGAAAAAAAAAAGAACAAAACACAAATTGCTTTACAGCACACATCGCGTACACTAAACAATTAAAAGATTTTATACCAGAAACAATGGGAAGTAACGTTCCTGATCATGCAGAGGAGACGGTGGTGGGCGTTGAGGTTCTTTTGGAACTTCCCAAAACCCTAAACCCTAACCAAACCAAACACGCCATTGATCTCGATGGCCATCATCAAGATGATCAAGACGGAGATCAGTTCAAGATTGATACTGAAACCCTAAACGAGCTCGTCAAGAACAAGAACCAAGAGAAACTTGAGTCATTTGGTGGTCCAAACGGCTTAGTCTCGGCTCTGAAGACTAACACACGTCTTGGGATCAACGAAGAAGCCGATGAGATTCAACGTAGGCGTTCGAAGTTCGGGTCTAACACTTACACGAGACAACCGTCGAAGAGTCTCTTCTATTTTGTGGTGGAAGCTTTCAAGGACCTCAAGATTCTCATCCTTCTCGGCTGTGCAACGCTTTCTCTCGGGTTCGGTATCAAAGAGCACGGAGTGAAAGAAGGATGGTACGACGGAGGAAGTATATTCGTAGCGGTTTTGTTGGTGGTAGCTGTCTCTGCGGTCAGTAACTTTAGACAGAACAGACAGTTCGACAAACTCTCTGAGGTAAGTAGCAACATCTGGAAGGATGTTGTTAGAAACGGACGTCCTCAAGAGATTTCCATCTCTGACATTGTCGTTGGAGATATCGTTTGCCTGAAAATCGGAGATCAAGTTCCAGCGGATGGTGTGTTCGTTGAAGGACATTCATTGCACGTTGACGAATCAAGAATGACGGGAGAAAGCGACCATGTCGAAGTTAGCTTAACCGGAAACATATTCTTGTTCTCCGGGACTAAAATAGCTGATGGGTTTGGTAAAATGGCGGTTACTTCTGTCGGAATGAACACTGCTTGGGGACAAATGATGAGTCATAAATCACGTGACAAGAACGAGCAAACTCCATTGCATTCTCGTCTAGATAAGCTTACTTCTTCGATAAGTAAAGCCAATTTACTTGTAGCTTTCTTGGTTCTTGTGGTCCGTAACTTCACAGGAAGCACAGAAGACGAGAGCGGTGAAACTGTGGCTAAGATGGTTGCAGCTATGGTTACAATTATCGTGGTTGTGACACCAGAAGGATTGCCATTAGCTGTGACATTGGCATTGGCATCTTCCATGAAGATGATGATGAAAGATCAAGTTATGGTGTGGAAGCTCTCTGCGTGTGAGAGGATGGGCTCTGCAACGGTTATATGTACGGATAAAACCGGTACTTTGACGCTTAATCAAATGAAGGTAACCGATTTCTGGTTCGGTATCGAATCAGGAAAAGGATCTTCTGTGTCTCAGAAAGTGGTTGAACTGTTTCATCAAGGAGTTGCAATGAACACTACAGGGAGTGTGTTTAAATCAGGTAGAACAGAGTATGAGTTCTCTGGTAGTCCAACGGAGAAAGCGATTCTGAGCTGGGCGGTAGAGGAATTAAAGATGGATATGGAGGAAGTGACTGAAGAACATAACGTTGTTCATGTGGAAGCTTTCAATTCAGAGAAGAAGAGAAGTGGTGTGTTAATGAAGAAGAAGAATGGAGAAGTTAATGTTGTTCATTGGAAAGGAGCTGCTGAGAAGATTCTAGCTATGTGTTCAACGTTCTACGATGGTTCTGGAGTTGTGAGAGAGATTAAAGAAGATGATATGATTCAGTTCGAGAAGATTATCCAATCTATGGCAGCTAAGTCTCTCCGTTGCATAGCCTTTGCGTATTCAGAAGACAATGAAGACGTCAAGAAGTTGAAAGAAGAGAAGTTGAGCTTACTTGGGATTGTTGGAATCAAAGATCCATGTAGACCTGGAGTGAAGAAAGCAGTAGAGGATTGTCAATTCGCTGGTGTAAACATCAAAATGATCACTGGAGATAACATTTTCACGGCGAGAGCAACAGCTGTAGAGTGTGGGATCTTGACACCTGAAGATGAGATGACCAGTGAACCTGTGGTAGAAGGAGAAGAGTTTAGAAACTACAGTCAAGAAGAAAGGTTAGCAAAAGTGGAAAGAATCAAAGTCATGGCGAGATCTTCACCGTCTGATAGGCTTCTAATGGTGAAATGCCTCAAGGAGCTAGGCCATGTTGTGGCCGTTACTGGAGACGGTACTAACGATGCACCGGCGTTGAAAGAAGCTGATATTGGACTTTCTATGGGGATTCAAGGTACAGAAGTTGCGAAAGAGAGCTCTGATATCGTGATCCTCGACCATAACTTTGCCTATGTTGCAACGGTTCTGAAATGGGGGAGATGCGTGTACAACAATATTCAGAAGTTTATTCAGTTTCAGCTCACTGTCAATGTAGCAGCTCTTGTGATCAACTTCGTGGCTGCGGTTTCAGCTGGACAAGTTCCTTTGACGGCTGTTCAGTTACTGCGGGTGAATCTGATCATGGACACACTTGGTGCATTGGCTTTAGCTACAGAGAAACCAACGAATGATTTGATGAAGAAGAAACCGATAGGGAGAGTGGCGCCATTGATCAAAAACATCATGTGGAGGAATCTTTTGGCTCAAGCGTTATATCAGATCTCTGTGCTCTTGGTGCTTCAGTTTAGAGGAAGATCAATCTTCGATGTGACAGAGAAGGTGAAGAACACGTTGATCTTCAATACCTTTGTGCTTTGTCAGGTGTTTAACGAGTTTAACGCGAGGAGTCTGGAGAAGAAGAATGTGTTCAAGGGTTTACACAAGAACAGGCTCTTCATTGGTATTATAGTTGTGAATGTGGTCTTGCAAGTGGTGATGGTTGAGTTTCTAAAGCGATCTGCTGATACTGAGAGGTTGAACTGGGGTCAATGGGGAGTTTGCATTGCGATTGCGGCTGCTTCGTGGCCTATAGGATGGTTAGTGAAGTCTGTTCCTGTTCCAGAGAGACACTTTTTTAGCTACCTGAAATTCATGAGAGTCGAGTCTTAGTGGTTAGTTATTGTGGAGTCTGTAATTTTTCAATTATCAATTGCAGTATTTTCAGTTCACAAATTGTCTTTTAAATCTGTTCCAAAACGTTATAATACCATCGTTCAAAAATCCCTAAGACTGAATCTACTGAAAATATTGGTTCGAAAAATCAAAAGCTCTAACCTGAACTTACTGAAAGACGAAACTAGAAGCTCTAATTGAACAACTTTGAAAACAGACTCCAATATCCACTTGCCGAAGAGCAACGCAGCGTCGGGGAAGATAACACTATCCTTCGTCGTCGAAAGGAGACCACGTAAGTTGATTTCCTACTTTACAGGCCCTGTGAAAGGCCCATTACTACAACTAGGCCGTACATAACTCATCCATTAATTGATGTGATTAATTTTTTGTCGAACAAATTCACCTGATTGTTTATGAAGTCAAAAATGAAAGATGCAATGATTCATGCATTTTTTTTTGTTCAAATGATTATTACACGTAAATTCATAGAAAGTTACTTAGCTGTTTTTATATATAAACACAAGTTACACAATCGTTTCATTCATATGGCAAAAAGTTTCAGGCCAAAATATTACAAGTTTCGTAAATTGTTGTCTTGCAAAACGTTCTTTATCTGTAATTTATTTGGAAAAAGGTCCAGCCTAATTATACATAGGCTTTTCTCCCTATACAACAATGACTGTTTCCACAAGGCTCACAATACAAACGTTACAACTTGAAACGAAGCACAGACAGTTTTGTCTTTTGTCTTAAACCGGAACCACTTCCGGTAGTCTACCATTACCTGCCGGAGTCAAGCTCTCATAGTAACCCACCAGAACTTTCCATCCACCTGGGCACATGAAACCGTCTGGCGGGTTTTCGTTGTTCTTTGCCAATGTGCGCATCTGAAAAAAAAAAAAAAAAAAAAAAAAAAGGCATCGAGTAGACGAACAACAATAGCTCTCTGGAGCATGAGGCCAGTGTCCATATCTTCATGACTTTTTATAAAAACAATTTGCATGCAAACAATAGAAATGAAACTCAACAATTAACGAAAAAAATAAAAAATAAAAAACCAAACTAAATAAGCATAGAGCAAGTTGAAGTCATCAACCAAACTTTCGACTTCCTCTTTCAATTTGATATAGTGGCCTGTATTCTCCAACCAAAATGCATGAACAGTTTTCTGTAAAAGAGCTACGGACCACCATATCCAAATTGAACAAGGAAGTAGATAGGTTTGGTTAATTAATTGAAAGCTACATGCCACAATATTAACCACTGTGGTTGTATTTTTGTTCTATAGATTTTCTTTTGTGGTAAAAAAAAATTGACATTCAGTCTTCTTTTGTGCGTCTCTCGACTGTATCTAGTTTGAATGGTTTGAATTGGCAAATCATTAAGACTAAATCACTGTGGAGAGACGACACACAAAAAGAAGACCGCGTGGATTTAGGAACGCATCGAAAATCAATTTTTTTTCTTTCTTTGTTTCTCTTCTCTTCCTCTCGGACCAAAACCTCAAATTTATAGTAGAAAATAACTAGTGGGGGGGGGGGGGGGGGGGGGGGGGGGGGGGGGGGAGGAGACGTGGAATGAGCTGTAAGTGCTAAAAATTAGGGATCATATTTTTAGTACGTATCCCCTAATAATTAATTCTTATTTCGATTTTTTCCTTAAGTCATAGTAGAAGCAAAGTTGAGAAAGAAATTAAATCTGACTTTATAGAAAGTTACTTAGCTGTGTTTATTATCTATCTTAATATTTTTAGAATACAATTTTGCGCTACCCACCCTCCTTTCTTTTTATTCGGGTCGAGTCTGATTTTTTAAATCAAAACCGATTACACAAATCGGAACCTCCCAAATATATTGTCCCTACTACCAAATATAGGAAGAAGAATATGCATTCGGATCTGGAATAATGATTAACTTTCATTTTTCGGGGATTGTGATGAGTTCATTATCAAATCTTAGAAAATTAACCAATAATAACAACGTAAAATTAAGGAAAACGTCATAAATGCATGTTCCCATATCTCTATATATATAACTCCTAAGTGTTTCGATTATGTTTCATTGACAAAACAAATAATTAAAAAAATGGCTTTCTCATTCAAATCTGTCTGTTTTATATGCTTGTGTTTGGTTGTTTTCTTGATCCCAATTATGCAACATAATCTACATTTTTTTATTTAAATTTATATGATATGCTTATTTATATATTATATATATACTATGTTTTTAATTTGTTTTATTAAATATTACAGATGTTGCGGAAGCTGATGTTACACCGAATACCGATTATTGGGTAGATTCTTGCACGACAACTAAAGACTGCATCATAAAATGCATGAAGGTAAACTTGAAGCACGGAAAATGTTATCATGTGTCACCTGATTCTCCTGAAAAAACATGCGCTTGCTATGTAGATATGTTGTCTTTGAAAGTATAATAATAATATTATCTTGGAGTAAGTTCATTTTATTTGGTGCAAATAATAACTAAATTTAATCGTAAATAATGGCAATCACTAAGTTTGTAACCCATTGATGATAAGTTTGTAGAGGTATTAACCTCTAGAAGGAGCATCATGAATTACTCAAAATGTTGCACTGCCTAACTTCTCTATATATCTAGTTTGAATTTTGAAGCTGTAAAAATCAACCTCAAGCTGCTAGAATTTAAGCGTCACTTTCATTTTGAAGCTGCTAGTATTTTGATAGTTCGAAATAGTCTGAATTTTGAGGTTGATTAGTATTACAATAGTTTGAAATTAGTATTTTGATAGATTTTGGAATTACGTGGCTATCAATTTTTTAAGAAGAGACGAGATTTTAGGATGCTAAAGATGATATAGATATTTTAGGAAACAATCAATTTGTTTGTTTAAGCGTAATATAATACTGCGTTGATTGTTTTGATTTTGTAGTTGCTTAATCTATGGAATCTGAATTTGAAATTTAAACTATTTTTTTTTTAATTATTGAGTTCGAGTAGTTGTGGGGAGTCCAAATAATCAGGTCCTATTTTTTTAATTAACCATCAAACAATATTGATTTTACAAACAAGCTTAAACCAGTTTGTAGTTCCACCATCGTTATTCTTCACAAACGCTAAGACTGAATCTACTGAAAATATTGGTTCGAAAAAATCAAAAGCACTAAGCTGAATTAACTGAAAGACGAAACTAGAAGCTCTAATTGAACAACTTTGGAAAACAGACTCCAATTTCCATCTGCCGAGGAGCAACGAAGCGTCGGAGAAGACAACACAACACGAAATGAGACAAAATCACCTGATTGTTTATGGAGACAAAAACAAAAGATTCTCAATAATTCATGCTTTTTTTTGTCAAACAACTTGCATTTCATTACTCAACTGAGATAAAGTTCATACAAGCATAACTTAAAGTACAAGAAAAGAAGGCATTCCCCAATGCCAATACAACAACAAGAAAAGTAGATAAAGGTAGGATTAATCGACAAGAGGTTTCTTGAGAGCTTTGAACCAAATCCTTGAAGAAACTTGGTACATGTGAGGTCAAGATTGCCGACAAGCTCTTCCATGATCAAATCAATGGATGAGACAATAGCCACAATCATAGGACGAGTTGGCGTTTTAAAAGGAGTCACAGCTGAAATTAAATCCGGTTGGAGAACACGGACCAGCAGCTTGACAATAGGTTGAGCAAGGTTGAAGGTGCTCAGATGCTTGAAGATAGTTGCTATAGATATCGCAGGATGGAAGTTGGTTTTGATCATAACAGAGCCATACTCAGAAAGGTCATTTGGATTCAGGATCCATATGCCAAAAAACTTCCCGCAAGAGGGTTCAAAAGACAATGCCAAAGGGGATACTAAGACCATGATTCGCAGGGAATTAATGTAAAGCCATAGCAACAATGATGCATTACTTCTCAAATGGAATCCATAGAATAAGTAATCTTGATCACACCATTGGCTAAAACATGGCTTCAACACATGGAACAAAGGATCATGTATGACCTTACATGGGTTTGGAGATAGATCAGCCATTGCATGGAAGTTGTCCCCGATGTTACAATATTGGACATGACGAGATGCATTGGTCACGGGGCCTAGAAGCAGGGGATTGAAGGAGTATCGGTATCCACCGTTCAAAGAACACGGGTTCAAGATGCCGTTCCTCAATAGTACCCTGGAGTGGCTGGGCTCAAGAACTGTGGGCTTTACAATTGATACGCTTAATGGGCCAGTAGAAATATCAAAGCCCACTCGAATAAACCCTAGTTTCACTATCGAAAACCAAAGAGGAGAAAGGTTATGGCGGCTGACCGGAAAAACAGAGAGCGTTGCAGAGCAGTGAGCAACTCCGTTGAGTGATAGATCGGCGAGCCTAGCCGGTGGTCATGGCTTGATTCGGGGTTGGAGACTAGGTCCACTGGGGAAAACCCTAGAGTCACAACCGTTTGCCCAATTGAGGACTGAAGAAGATGTCTGTCCGATCTTGGCAGAGGGATTAGCGGAGCAAGAATCCTCTCTGGTGCATGAAGGATCAGCGGAAGCATACATTAGCCGTGAATTGAATCAATTTTGGAAGCTAGGTCCACTGGGGAAAACCCTAGTTCCACATTAAATCGCCAAGTTGGAGGGAAGTTGTAGTAGCTACCCGAAATTTGCAGAGAGTTTTGCCGAGCAAGAACCCTCTCCGGTGAAAGGGAGACCAGCGGGAGCATATAGGGATTGGGTTTTTGTTCGGAGGTGAAGGGCAAAAGGGTTCTAGAAGGGTTAAATAAAAAGAAAAAAATGGGGAAAAGAAAAACAAAAGCGAGTACTAAACGAAACAGATCGAAGACGAGTAAATGGTGAGGCAGGTAGATCCCGACACCGGCGAGCAACAGCTCCGCCAGCGTCGGAAAACTTGGTTAAAAGGAGCTCTTTGGGAATCGTGAGTGCCTGAGAGAGTTTGTTTCTCCAAGTCCACTATGCTTCTTCCAAGTTCTCATCACACTCTCAATGATTCATGCTTATGCCGTGAATTTATAGAAAGTTACATAAGATGCTTTTATTATATATAAAATAAAGACAATCGTTTCATTCATAAAAAAAACTATCTTATGCTAAGTGACATTTGGTCTTCTTTTAGTGCGTCTCTCCAAGTGGTTGCTTTTCTTTTTGACACCAACTTAACTATGCTCTTCATCACTGTTTGAGCTTCTCTCGGTCACTTCCGGGGTTTTGTTTTGAGACATCACCTTCCACACAACAAAAACAAAACCCCAAAGTTAACAACTTTAGATTCAATTTGCCAAAAAAAAAAAAAAAAATCAAATTAATAATATATCACAGTCAAAGCCAAAATCGAAGATCATGGATGTGTCAGTAAAACCAAATCAAATTTTGTCTATAAAAACAAAAATATTAAGAAACAGTAGGGACCGGGACGTGACTATAAAGACAAGTGAAAGAGAGGAGAAACTTACAATTTTCTTATCTAATTCATTCCGCAGCCTCATGCGTTCTTCCATTAGTTTCCTATTTTTCTCCAAGATGTCTGAATAGTTCTTTTGCAAACTTGTTTTTATCTTGTGCAGGCTTTTGCACATACCCTTAACTAACGTGACCTATTAATACAAAACAATCCATATAATTTCCATAGTAACTAATAGATCATGTGGACTAACCCGAGAAACAGAAACAGAAGAGATGTATTCGCAATAGGAAGAAAAATACAGCCACAAAAAGCCTTGCCTCTTTTGTAAGCATTTTTAATTCCTCTTTTAATTTTGCATTAGTGCCCTGTAGCTCTTTCACTTCTGTATTCTCCAAATCTAGAATAGTTTAAATTAAAGTTAAGGACTGCAACAACTTAAAATATATCACAGTCAAAGCCAAAAATCAAAGATCATGGATGAGTGAGTCACTAAAACCAAATCAATTTTTGTCTAAAGCCATAAAAAAAAAAAAAAAAAAACGAACATCACTCTTACCCATGGAATACGATTGTGTGATTTCTACCGTTGCACCAAATCACTGAAAGATTGTAAAGCTGAATGATTATATTGAAAGGAATTACACGTTCTTTATATACAGAGGCTATAGGACTATGTAAGGAAAACAAAAATATACACAATAAATAGAAAGCGTTGACAGAGGAGATTAGATGATATGATAGAGCTGATGATTTGTGATTGAATCTGTTAGATGATATGATGGGAGATGATGAGCTGTGATCGAATATGTTTTCCTTTTATGTAGATCCTTAATAATCACCTCCATTACTACTATAAAAATAAATTAGACGTCATACACAACCGAACTCATCAAACGTAAAATATATTTCATAAAGTCACCTTTAAAGCCGATCTTTTTTTTGTTATAATACCATCGTTCTTCATCACAAACGCTAAGACTGAATCTACTGAAAATATTGGTTCAAGAAAAATCAAAAGCCCTAAGCTGAACTTACTGAAAGACGAAACTAGAACCTCTAATTGAACAACTTTGGAAAACCGACTTCAATTTCCATCTGCCGAGGACCAACGAAGCGTCGGAGAAGACAACACAACACTATCCGTCCTTGTCGGGAGGAGACCACGTAAGTTGGTTTCCTAATTTACATGCCCTATGAAAGGCCCATAACTACTACTGGTATGATTACTTTTTTGTCGAACGAATTCATTATGGAGTCAAAAATGAAAGATTCAATGATTCATGAATCTATTACACGTAAAATTTTATAGAAAGTTACTTAGCTGTTCTTGTTATATATAAACACAATCGTTTCATTCATATAGTACAAAGTTTCAGACCCAAATATTACAAGTTTCGTAAACTGTCTTGCACAACGAAACAGTCTTTATCTGTAATTTATTTGGAAAAAGGTCCAGCCTAATTATTACATAGGCTTTCTCCCTATACAACAATGACTGTTGCCACAAGGCTCACAATACAAACGTTACAACTTGAAACGAAGCACAGACAGTTTTGTCTTTTGTCTTAAACCGGAACCACTTCCGGTAGTCTACCATTACCTGCTGGAGTCAAGCTCTCATAGTAATCCACCAGAACTTTCCATCCACCTGGGCACATGAAACCATCTGGCGGGTTTTCGTTGTTCTTTGCCAATGTGCGCATCTGAAAGAAATCGAAAAACATTTAGAGATTTTTTTTTTTGTAAGTATACAATGAAGCGATGAAGGATTTCACAATGTAGTATTTCTCTTGGGGACTGATAGATTTACCTTAGTGCCAGAGATGAACAAGAAATCTTGAGGCCTTGACGGATCGAAGAAAGCCATCTTGCCTTGCGTCTTGTCATATGCAGCAACCTGCGAAAATTGAACCAAGATATCAGATCTCAACATTTGCCTGAACAATAAGGGGTGAATCTTTTTCAATTGTGTTTTCTATATACCTTGAAAGGAAGGATATTGAGCCGTTCGAGTCCTGGTGCCATGCTTAGTACTTTCTTTCCATGATCAGCATCGTAAAGATCACGTTTCTCTACGGGATGACCCATCCCAGCTGGATCACGACCCACAATGTAAAAGTTAGCACCAGCATTGATTCTAGCCTTGGCATGCCATTGCACTTCGGTTGGACCAGCGTAATGCATAGGAGAAGGGAAGATCGAAACCACTGTTGTCTCTGGATCAAGAACACCGTCCTCTAGCACCTGTATTAGAATCATAAACCCATTTAGTATACAGCAATTGTTGTTGCTCTCACTCAGATACACACACAATCAATAAGCGTTGTTTCTTTACCTTCTCGTGTTGCCTCATCCTCCAATCTAAAGGAACATCATCAGCCTTTGTGAATCCTCCTAACGGATGAAGCAAAAGGATAGGGTTTTTGTATCCCATCTCAAGAAGTCTCCTACGTGTATCAGTCATAAGAAGAGCATGACCATTGTGAACCGGATTCCTCAGCTGGAAAGCAAATACAGCATCCGCGTTACGCTTTTCCAGCTCTTTACGTAGCTCAGCAGGCGAAAGCCTGAAACGGTCAAGCCCATCATTGTACTTAACTGGCTCAAGAACCTCAAGATCACCCCCAATAAGCCAGTTTCCAGCATTGGTTATCGCCTCTTCTACATAAGGCAAACCTGGAGCAGTCGTACCCCAAGTTCTAGCTATCCTTTCTTCCTTTGGATGCTTGTAAATCTCAATGCTGATCAAAACAGAAACAAACACGTTTCTGAGTAACTAATTATAAATCCATATCCAAGTTTCAATCATGCATCTATATCATTGAATGACTATTGTATCTACAGTGATGCATAAACAGAGTATTCTGCTTTTGTGGTCTATTGTCAAACGAATCAGATCTAGTCTAACTACAATCATGAATACATATCAATCAACACAGATAAAGCTAAATCTCAGTTTCTTCTTCATGAATCTATCAAATCTGGATTCGAGGGAATAATAGAAGAACTTACTCGCTGAGGATAGCGACGGGGTTACCATCGGAACCAACAAGAGCGACACGTTTAGAATCGCCGATGAGAGCCTTTTGCTCATCGTCGATAGCGAGAACAATAGGAACAGACATGTTAACAACGGATCCGTCGTCAAGACGGAGCGAGTTGAAATGAAGAGTTTGGAGGAACTCGGATTCTCTCATGAAACCTCCGAGTGGACTTGCCCAGCCTTCGCTTAACACGTGCATCCATTGAAAGTCAATCGCCGTTAGCTCGACGCGAGGAAGCTCCGCCGCCTCGTGTTTCTTCTCCCGCCGTTTCGGCTCTTCCACGATGAGCTCCACCAGCTTACCTCCGTCAGGCGCGATTAATCCGGCTCGGACTGATCCCACGCCTCCACCGCCGCGACGGCGTAGGGATTTCGAAGGGAAGGATACGGCGGCGAAGGGGAGATCGGAGTTTGGGGATGATGATTTGGTGAGTGGTTGAGATAGGAATGGAGTTTTGCTTAATACTGCAGCCATGGAAGCCATGTTTTGAAGGTCTGGCTGCTGCTTCAAGCTTGTGGCTCTAATGGAGGAGAGAGAGAGCTTGGAGATGATGGTATGGTTTGTTCCCAATTCAATTGGAAAATGAGATTTGGTGTTTGGATTGGTTTTATAGAGTTAATAGTAATTAAGGACCGTATTATTATGTACCTGGACGGGTATTAGTTATTTAATTAATTTTATTCTATGATTATATTAATAGTAGTAGTGTGACATAAGTATATTATAACGAGGTTACCTTATTGGTATAGTACAGAGTCATTCTATACTTTTCTTTTATTATTAAACATATACTACTACTTTTTTTTAATCGAGGTTTTCATATTGGTTTGTATTATTATCGTTGTTATGTCATCATATATACTCATATTTAAAATACGATTATATTATACGTGTGTGAATTTAAAAAATTAAATAAAGAAGAAAGTTTTTCTGAAAATAAAAATAATTGACCGCCAAAATAATAGTATAGTACTAATATACTATTAGTGGAATATACTTTTCTTTATATTCTCTCGTTAGTGCACGTCGGTTTAACTCATAAACTAAATGTCATAATCTATTTTGAATTGTAGGTATATAATCAAACAAAATATACAGATAGTAGTTATTTTATAAAACATCTTTTTATTTAATGTTTGGGACATTATAGTTATAGATAAGATATATCCAGATTCCAGAGTAATTTAGCTATTGTATGTTGTTAAAGGAAATATATATAAAAGTATAATAAAATAAAAATAAAAGTTAGGAAAGGTGAGGTAAGAAGAGGCTGTGTGGTGAGGACCGATGCTACAGTTGAATACATCCCAAGAATACGGTCAGGTTCGACCACGCATTTGCTTACTACACAAACCACTTGTATTAGAATATTAACACCACTCGATCTGCCACGTCACATCACGAATATTTGTTCCCCTTTTTTCTCATTTTTCTTAGAATAATACTAGCTAGTACTACTTTTCGAGTAATCAATCTCATTTTAATAAACAAAAATGAAGCTAAACATTTAAATGAGATTTACTTCTTTTTTTTTTTGGGTAGATTATTCTCTCTTATTCTTATCTTATATAAGCATTCATTTTTTTTTTCTTTTTTTACCATTCATTATTCACGATTTACTAGAACGTGATTTGGATAAATTTAGTTATATAATTCAATGTTTCCAATTTTACTCTTCTCCATAGGATCAGAGCTATGTGTGTCTATCGGCTCTTGACAACGACGTTACGAAAAAAAACTCGATGTAAATTTGATAAAGATAGGAACATTATTGAGTTGGATATTATTGTGAGGTCGAAAGAAAAATAAAAACACGAGGTGTAGTGTATGATTGTGAATACAATAAAAAAATGTTATTTTAGAAAACATTTTGCCGGCCCATTGATTACTACTTATATTATAAAGCTCCTCAATATTGACCTGAATCAGACCAATCTTGACCCCAAAGCAGCCACGAACTCATCTTTTTTTTTTCTTCTCTTTCTCATAGATAAACATATGTGTTTGTTAATCTGACAATGATGCTGTGCATGCGCAGAGGCACGTGGTAAATATTGTCAAAATTGGAAAGTTGGTAGACTGGTAGATGAATGAATTTTATCTCCCATTATTTTCTTAACCATTTCTTTTCCATTATAACAAATTGAACTCCAAAATACTCAAACGTTACAAACTTACAAGTTTACTCATCTTCTTTTAAAAATTATTCAGTTTGGATCTTAACAATTTTTTTTTTTTGACTAATTCATATATTTAAGTAAATGTTAGACGATCAAGGAGTTGGATTATGTAGGGCTTGATGACCAGTTTATTGGTGGCTGGCATGGGACCTTTTCACATTCAACATGTGTCAAATATCAAAATTAAAACATTCATGTTGTTCGACCTACCTGCTTTGCTCTCGTAATCATTAACCAGATAATTAAATACAGTAGTAAGCAGAAATCATAATTGGAGATATCCCGTGCTTAAAGCATGGGTCAATATTTTTAAAAAAGTTTATAATATAATAATAAAAATTATTGTTATATATTTTTTCAAAAAATATTTTGTTTGGAATAATATTTATTTTTAATTATTCTGTAAATCTATTAGTCTATTTGAATACTAATTATTTTAGAATATTATAGTATTTTTTTTTGACATATAATTACAGTTTTATATTGTTTGTTTGTTGTATTTGCATCATTATTTTGTGAAATATAAAATAGTTAATTTAATATTATAATTATGAGCAAATAAAAATTATTAATTTATTATCTATTTAAATTTACTTTTACCAACCGGCCAATGTGGAAATTAAAACACACATTTTTCGTAGATTGGGTAATATATCTTTGTTTTTAAAAATTTCAAATCACAACATATGCAGAAAAAATTCTGCATTTTATTAATCATAAGTATTATATGGAAATTCTAAAAATATTGTAAATAAAATAAAATAAAGATGATAGGAGAATCATAATTTGAAATCTTAACAAAATCTTCGAATTTAGTTATTAAAAATAATTGTATTGTATACTTGGATATAAAATCTTAGTTTTTAAAATTCTAATTGGTTTTTATTTTATTTTTAAAATATTTACTAATTTCGTCCATAATTTATTAGAGAGAGAAAATATTTTTATTTTTATTTTTTAATTAATTATATTTATTTAAATTAATTAATTAAGCTTAATTAAAATTTTCTAATGGCAATTGAATGTAATTTTTTACACTCAACTGTAATTCTTTACTCTCTTCTTTTAATGTAATTTTGTAATTCGTGATATTGGTTTGTTTTCTCAGGACTTGTTTTGGTGTACAAATGATTGAATTGTATTCATTATGTGGATTGTGGAAGTTGAACAAGAACATTCATTGGGAATTTGAGATGGATAATGAAACGGAGCTTCTTTGATTAACATTGATGAGAATACTAGATTTAGTGAGTTGGTAAAGATCCTATTAGAAGATTTTGACATTGATATTTAGGCACAATGTTTAAAGCTTAGTTATACATTGCCTGTTATGTCTGCTACCATAGGTAGTATTTCTATCTTTATTAGAAATAATAGGCAGCTTGAAGCTTTTAAACTCAAATATGCACAAAGTGGAGGAGTTCTTCATCTATGTGTTACTGTTGAGGATTTTGTGTGACTGTTGAGCAGGTATTTTTAGTAAACTCATTCTCTTATTCTTTCTAATATTGTTTTAGAAAAGTAACTGATTTGACGAATATTTCTTTATCAGGGCCAACCTAGTTCTACTCCTTTTATTGAGAGTGTTACTGCTGTTACTCAGGTAACTTTCTATTTTAGAATTTTTAATTATTTCTTGCTTACAAAACCTTATAAAATCCTTTGAAAACACTTGTACAACGTTTTAAATACTTTACATCTCCTTTCAAGATCAAACTAGCTCAAATATGTTTGTTGGGAATGCTATCGATGTTTCTACTGCTACTCATACTCAGGTAACTTACAATGGCATAAATGTTTTAATTGCTTTTTCAACCCCTTTTAAAAATCTTTGAAAACAGTTGTAAACCTTATTAAATCCTTTGAAATCACTTGTAAAACCTTTTAAATACTTGTACTTTCAGGGTCAACCAATACCAAATTCATATGTCGAGAGTGTTCCTCGTTTTTATTGTTCTCCTGTTGCTTCTTCAAGTCAACATACTGACACCGATGATGATTTTACTGCTACTGCTACTCATACTCTAATAACTTACAATGGCATTAACCCTTTTAAAACCTTTGGTAAATCCATTTAAACACTTTTAAAAACCTTTGAAAACAGTTGTAAACCTTATTAAATCCTTTGAAATCACTTGTAAAACCTTTTAATTACTTTACAAATCTTTTAAAAATTCATTGATTTGTACTTTCAGGCTCAACCAATACCAAATCCATATGTCAAGAGTGTTCCTTGTAACATGACAACCTCTGGTTCTTCACACTCAACTGGTCTAATCGATGTTGATTCACTGTTTTGTGGGAAGTTATTCAAAGACAAAACAGAAATTAGAAGTCAGTCAAGCATAGTTTTGAGTTTCATACTTTTAAGTCAGATAACAAGAGGTATGTTCTTCATTGTATTGATGAAAAATGTAGTTGGAGGCTACGTGCAACTAAGGTTAAAGCATCAGATAGCTTTGTTGTTCGAAAGTATATTAGTCAGCACAGTTGTGACTCTGCTTTAAGGAATGATAATCATCGCCAAGCATCTGCAAGGACTTTGGCTGGTTTGGTTAGTAACCATTTTGTAGGAGGAAAGCTTCCTCTCAGACCTAAACAGCTCATGGAAATTTTTAGGAATGACCATGGAGTTGGTGTCTCGTACTCAAAAGCATGGAGAGCTCAAGAACATGTATCAGAACTGGCTAGGGGTTTACCTGCTGATAGTTATGAGGTTTTACCGAGTTGGTTCCAAATGATAGAAAAGAAGAATCCAGGTACTATCACTTACATCAAAGCTGATTTTGATAATAAGTTTAGATACGCTTTTCTGGCTTTTGGTGCATCAATTAGAGGTTTTAAGTTTATGAGAAAAGTTATTTCTATTGATGGCGCCCATTTGAAATCAAAGTTTAAAGGGACTTTGCTTGCTGCATCAGCTCATGATGGTAATTTTCAGTTATATCCTATTGCTTTTGCCGTTGTTGATTCTGAGAATGATGCATCATGGGATTGGTTTTTGCGGTATTTGAAGACTATTATTCATGATGAAAATGATCTAGTTTTCGTGTCTGATCGGGCTTCTTCAATTGCAACTGCGCTTTCAGTAAATTATGAACTTGCTCATCATGGGATTTGCACTTTCCACTTGCAAAAGAACCTGGAAACACGATTTAGAGCTTCTCCTTCTCTTCTTCCAGTTGTTCATGATGCTTCAAGAGCTTACACTCTATATGATTTTGATTATTTGTTAAGTCAAATTTCCAATGGTAATCCAGAACTTGGAGAATATCTTTGGCAAGCTGATATTAGGAAATGGTCTCGTGCATATTCTCCTTCTAACCGGTACAAAATCATGACATCTAATTGTGTCGAGTCCATTAACTCCTTGTTAAAAGAGACTCGCGAGTATCCAATTGTCTGCCTGTTTGAGACAATCAGGTCTATTTTGACTAGGTGGTTTAATGAACGACGTGAGGAGAGCTATCGACATCCATATGCTGTGACTCCAAATGTTGGGAATAAGATGAAAGCATCTTATAATAATACTACCCGCTGGCTTGAAGTTTGTCAAGTAAATGAAAATGTCTTTGAGGTTAAAGCATGTTTAAAGACGTATGTGGTGAATTTAGACACAAGGAAATGCACATGTTGTATGTTTGATATTGACAAATTCCCTTTTGCACATGGAATTGCTGCTGCCAAACATGTCAATCTCAATGAAAACATGTTTGTTGATGATTATCATTTCACTGAAAGGTTATAACTCTCTTCTTTAATTGGGTTTTGAAAAGGTTGCTAAAGTAACGGATCTGACAGGTTTTAACAATGTTTTAAAAGATTTTACAAGTTGTTTATAAGTAGTTTTTAAAATGGTTTAACAATGTTTTACAAGGTTTTTCAAAATTTTATCAAAGTTCTATAAGTCTTATCTTCCTCTTTTTGTTTTACAGAGGGCGTTTAGGATATTCAGAGAGCATTCACCCAGTAGGTGATATGGAGTATTGGGAGATTCCAAAGAGTGTTAGTACTTCTATTCGGCCACCTTCTACTCGTATACCTAGTGGCAGGCGAAAGAAAAAGAGAATAGTTAGTTCATGGGAGCATGGAAAGGCTAAGACAAATTCAAAACAATACAAATGCAGTAGGTGTGGTCAGTGTGGACACAACAAATCTAGTTGTGTAGCTGTTATCTAACCCTCTCTCTCTTTTAATTCAACTTGAATTTGTTCTTTTTAATAAAATATTTCAGTATGTGGTGTTGTAAACTCCATTTTCTTTGATTTTTTTTTTTCAGATTTTACTGATTTAAAACATTATAAACAACTTGTAAAACCTTTACAAAGCAAATCGTACTGTTTTAAATCATTATAAACAACTTGTAAAACCTTTTAAAACCTGTTAAAACCATATATACAGTCTTGTAAATCATATATACTGTTGTAAATCCGTTTAAAAACATTTCAAAAACTGTAAATTTCTTTAAAAAATTATATATACTTTTGTAAAACCGTTTAAAATCTTTTAAAAATTTGTAAAACCTTTTAAAAACCTTAATTGATTGGTACTCAATCCATTACTTCTGTTCGTCTTTTCGGATTTAGTTTTTTTGGCCCACCCTGGCCCACCCTCTGAAAGGATACCAAACAGTCAAGTGAAAACGTAATTGATTGGCACAGTTAGTATTTAGTAATGTTTATTACGAACATCGAAGGAGATAAATCAAGATACTACAAAGGATTTTCGCGGTTACCCCAAGCCCAGAGAGAAACAGCGCTCCACTTTTGGTTTCGAATCGCTTATGTTTCTTTTGTGGAAGACGATTGAAGGGGTATTACGCGAAGAGTCGCTTTCGAAACAGCGAAAGGGTAAGAATCGAAGGGGTAAGATTTATGCGTTGACGGAGATAAACAACGAAGAGGCTCTTAAAACCGTAACTCTTTGAAGGGGTAATACGCGAAGCATTGCTTTGGTTTACGAAAAGTACCACTTCGGTTATAATTACGCGTTGAAGGGGTACTTTTTGTAAACCAAAGCGACGCTTCGCTATAAATACTTTTTGCTCTTGATTTACACATCAAACCTTTGTCTCATGAAAACGTAAAATTCATCTCTCAGACTCCTCAATTCCTATTACCTTTTTCCTTCAATCGTCAGAAATGTCGCAATTTTCTTCAACCCAAGGCATGCTTTGAAATCTTTGAACAAGGATCATTCGACAAACGTCACAGCAGGTAAACGCCTACATCTTCAGATTAGTTTTGTTTTACTGTTAAGGATAAAAGAGATTGACTATGTTTGTCTTTTTGTTAGTAATTATTGATGACAACATTTTCAATTGGGAGGCTACTTTAATCGGACCGGTGAACACCCCATATGAAGGGGGAGTGTTTAAAATGAGTATTCACTTTTTGTGTGATTACCCAAATAATCCCCCAAAGGTATTTGTTTTGATTATACTCCCTTTTATTTAGCAAACATGTGTATTAGGACTCCTCTTTTTGCAGCCACTCAATAGTTTTTTAAATATAATTTCTTAATAATGCAGGTTTTTTTCAAAACAAAAATTTTCCACCCAAACATATCAGGAAGAGATGCTATATACCTAAGAGTGTTGAAGTCCACATATTGGCATCCCATTCCGATTATTTGGCTTTTCAAGGCAATAGTGGAGAAGTTGATTGAACCAGAGCTTGATGATGAGGACGAGGTCGATAAAAATCTTGCCAACCTCTACAAAACTGATAGGACAGGGTTTGAAGAGACGGCAAGAGAGATGACAAACCAATACGCTGGGAGAGCAAACTGAAATATGTTACTAAATAGTTCAAATCTATTTTTCAAATCTTGAATAATTGAACTTGTATTTGTTCTTTTTAATAAAATATTTCAGTCTGTTATGTTGTAAACTCCATTTTCAAACAATTTTTTTTCCATATTTTACTGTTTTATATCATTATAAACAACTTGTAAAACCTTTTAAAACTTTCTAAAAACCATAGATACTCTTTTAAAACATTATAAACAACTTGTAAAGCCTGTTAAAAAAGGTAAATTTTACTGTTTTAAAACATTATAAACAACTTGTAAAACCTTTTAAAACTTTCTAAAAACCATATATACTCTTGTAAATCATATATACTCTTGTAAAACCAAACCATTTATAGGATAAACACCATTTAAAAGGTTTTACAAGCGAAACGAAGTAACTTAACATTAAAAAGACAAATTTTTAAAATCTACTTGCAAACTAAACATTGAAATATTTTGCCATTTATTATTCTTCTTGATGTGATCATGTTAATATACCAACAAGATGCAAATTTTCATAACCTAGATATTTGCTAACTCTGCAAATTATGGATTTTTCTTGAAGTATTTGTCCCTATACTCCTGCAAAAGAAAAGAAAAATTTAAGTTAATATTAAATAACAGTAAAATGTGCATCAAATTCTCTTAAATCTAACAAAAGTCGAGGTTCACTAACCTTTAATGTTGAAAACATTCGGGTACCGAGGTATCTCATTTGTGGAGTAACATCTTTAGGAATTTTGTCAGGATGAAGAATTAATATTGCCTTCCTTGCTACTTTACTTACATCTTCTTTAGTTTCCAAATCCATGAGAAATTTTTTTTCTCACTTGCCAAAGATACTAAAATGTCGAACATCCAAATTTTGTTAGTATTAACGCCTATGATAACAAGTATATGATTTTTTCAAACTTACTTCATCCATTGACGAAAGCATATATTTGACGTCCCCGTGAATAGTCTAACGACTTATAACTGCCTTGATTTGTTTCATTTCTTCGTCACTTATAGTGTTCTCCTGCATAGAAGATGTTTGCACTAATACAAACATAAGAAAAAAAAATATTATATGTCATTTTCAAAAGAGCAAATCATCTATAATAAAGAATTCAACAACTTACAACTGCTCATGTCTTGGCTGGTGTATTCTTATTGACTGGGAGCTTCTTGTTGGCTTGGGTCTTCTTGTTGAGTGGGAGTTTCTTGTTGGCTTGGGTCTTCTTGTTGAGTGGGAGCTTCTTCTTGGCTTGGGTCTTCTTGTTGAGTGTGAGCTTCTTCTTGGCTTGCGTCTACATCGGTATCTGAAATATTAATACACTCTTCGTCATCCGATATAACAATGTAAGCTTCTTGTTGACTTGAGTCTACATCATCAGCACTTTTAGGCTTCTCATCCTGCATAAATAATTATTTTTTCATTAACCATATGTAAATTATTTTCAAATATGTTTTTACAAGGTTTTTAAAATTAGTCGATCATATTCAAGTAACACATACCTTATCATTATTCATATCCTCCTCTTGTGGATCATTTTCATTAGTATCCTGGGTATTTTCTTCAGGAATAACACTTGGGTCCCCTCTCAAGTCAGTTTGTTTCTCATGTTGATAATCTTGATTCTCTTCTTAGGTACCTAGAAATGTTGTAAATTTTGTTTAATACTATTTAAAACACTAGCAAAACCTTTAAAAATGATTATATGATTTTGTTAAAAACTCGTTTAAACACTTTTAAAACGATTTTAAAAGGAATTAAGTTTTTTTTTCAAACCATTTAAAACCATTGAAAACCCTTTTTAAAACCATTGTTAACAATAGTAAAACGATTTTATATGATTTTGTTAAAAACTCTTTAAAACACTTTTAAAATGATTTTAAAAGGAATTAAGTTTTTTTTTTCACTTACAAATTCACTTGGAGAAGCTGGTACTTCCTCTTCTTCAGTTGCCGAGGCTGGTACTTCCTCTTCTTGAAAGGCAGTTGCAGAGGCTCGTACTTCCTCTTCTTGAAAGGCAGTTGCAGAGGCTGATACTTCCTCTTCTTGAAAGGCAGTTGCAGAGGCTGGTACTTCCTCTTCTTGAAAGGCGTTGCAGAGGCTGGTACCTCCTTTTCTTCAAATGCCCTTGATTCCCACTGTGGTGCTGCAGCAGCAGTAGTGATCCCCACATGATTCTCCAGTCTCACTATTCTTTTGTGAATAAGTTGACATGTTTTTAAAATCATGTCAATTTTTCCACTACAAGATATTCTTTTTTTTTTGTTAGTTTGATTCAAGGAGGGCCCAACAGCTTCTCTCACACGCTTGTTTTGATTTTGTTCTCCTTTTTCAACTTGAATCCATCCTTGAATCCATTCCTCCTTAGTCATCTTATAGCCTTAGATTACAAGTTTAACAACTTCACCAAAATCCTTGTCTTCATCATTCGGTGGCATAACCAAATGGCTATATTCATCGGGATCACCAACAATTGTTTTCACTTCAACATGCAAAGATAAATCGATTCATATTATATCTCAAAAGTCTTATACATATATTGTAAAACCTTTTAAAACTCTTTTATAATTCTCGAAATTCCTTGTAAATCCGTTGTTAAGTCTTGTAAACCAGTTTAAACACATTGGAAATCCAAATTACGTTAATAACACTATTTTAAAAGGTTTTACAATGTGTTTTAAAACTATTTGAAAACAAAAAAAATAGATCTAGAGAAGTATTAGTACCTTGCCAGACTCAAGAACAAATTTTATTTCATTGAATTGTGGGGATTTTGTCATTTGACATTGCAAGATCAGCGGAAGATATTGATTTTGGCTTGAAATGCTTTCCCTAACACCAAATTGTTCCCCTAACTGGCGAACTAAAGATAATGCCCAGATTTGGATTGCAAATGGAAAGCCAGCCATACCATACTGTATATTTGCCAACGATCCCACAGTCATTTGTTTCACGCCTATCACTAATGATTCGTAAGCAATTTCACCCCAAGGATACTTGCAGAAATTCTCAAAACTACTGGCTCTCTCCAAATTCTTTAAGGGAATTCGAACTACAGGATTTTGTGCTATCAATATCCCCTCCACTAGTAACAAAGCACCTAATCGAATTCTTTCATCAGGTTTCATGTCTTTTCCTTTAAATTCCAAAGTACGACGAAGATCTTTGCAGGACATTTTATTATTCATCCACAAATCTTTTTTCGATGTAACAGTACCTGATGGAACAGTACCTACCGGAAGGCCTGTTGTAATGACGAATTCTCTTAGTGAAAATCGCATAGGTTGATCATCAAATGCAAACCAGAGCTCGTTTTTCGCAGACAAAATCCTCCTTTGGAGTAAGTGGTGGACCAGTTGACTCGAGAAGATTTCTTTCCCATTAACAAATTCTATAATTAGACCCAAGAAAGACTCCTTTAACTTCTTGAACTCATTTTTTTATTAATGCTTTCTTTACAGTTGCCAAAACAGCTTTCTCAGAAGAATATTTAGTTACTCTCTCTAATGTATCTCCCTCTGTGCCTATCATGATTAATCTTTTTGGGAAGAACAGTTTCTTCGCAGAATCTTCAAAAATACTCATATCACAAAACTTGTCAACATTGTTTATAGAGAAGAACATATTCATGTCATGCACCCAAGATCCCTTTTAAAACCCTTTCACATTCTTTTAAGGGGGCATTAGTAAGAAATTCTCTTCTTTTAAAATCCTTCCTATTTTAAAACCAATATAAAACTTTTTAAAGACATTGATAAATTTCCAACCTTCGAATTCCGAATTCACCAAAACATCATAAAAATTCAAATTGAAATAGAAATTGAAGTCAAAATTAAGTTCCGAACCAAACTTACAGATGGGAGAAGAAGAGACGACGAATTTGAAGAGAGGACTGAGAGGAAAAACGAGGGAGAAGAAGAATCCATAATTCGACGAAGAAAATGGCAATTTGAAGTCCTCGAGTACCCAATCAGCCAACTCCTAGTTTCAATCAGACGACTTCGTGTCTGCAATCCGACGAAATCGAGAACCCAATTTAAATGAATACAGATTTGAGTGAATTTCGCGATTCTTAACCTCCTAGACGGAAAACTGTACTGTTTGGAAGAGGAACATGTGACTTTTTAGGAACAGGGGGTTATATTTTTGCAATTGGGCCTAGGCCTAGGGCTTTCACCCTTATAATAAAAAAACATTGTAAAACTTTTTAAAATATTAATTACGTTTTATATTATTAACACCATTTAAAAGGTTTTACAATCGTTTTAAAAAGTTTAAAAGTCTTTAGTTTTGGTAGTTTTAGATTTTATAGGATTTAAAAGTGGTTTTTAAAAGGATTCGAAAAGGATAAACAACGTTTTTTTTTGAATAATCTGAAAGGAGTAACTTAACATTATTCTAGAATAGTGTCACAGTAAAAACACAAAAATTTTAAATCTACTTGTAAACTAAACATTGAAATATCTTTGCTATTCATTATTGTTCTTGATGCAATAAGCTAAAGCTCTATTCCTCCAATCACGTTTATATACCAGCAAGATGCAAAGTTCCATATCCTACGTATTTGCTAATTCTGCAAAGATAATATAATTAATGTTAGAACCTATTAAAATACATTGCAATACCAACCAGTTAACCATTTTAAAACTATTGTAAACCCATTTAAAACCAGTTTAAATAACCATGTAAAAACCTACACTGACCTGCAAAGATGTCAACCGCCATTTTCTGCCGTAAATCACCAATTGACTCATTTGTAAGATTGCCATATGTCGGAATGCTCATAGCCAAACACTCCATTGTCTTTAGCATGAATACACCACTATCTTCAATCTTAGCAACCTATCAAGAAAAAACAAAGTGAAGAGTCCACAATATTTACAGAGAACATATCACAAAACTAGAAAACAAGCTCAACAGTATTTACCTGAGGTATGCAATTCATGATATTTATTCTGAATGGAGATTCCTCTGTATCATTTTTCATCCCAAATTTCTTCTGGGCAATATACGACATTGCAACAGCATATGCACCCACCTGTTTGTCTTTAATTTTGTTACTGTATAAAGACTTGGCTAAATCATAGATAGTCAACACCCTCTTCTCCAAATTGATCATTAATGGCATCATTGGTGCCAATATTTTGTTTGTAGGTGCTTCCTTGAAGAGTTGACTGAATCTTTCTTCAGGGAACTCATATTCATCTTTGTCCTCAATGAATATGGAGTAATTTTCATCAATCCCTCTCAAAAAAGATACTCCTGCCAACGTCCATTCTTTGCTTTTATAGAACTCCGGATGACTTTCTACTCTTTTGCTTAATAACTTCACAGCTGTATCAACATGTTAAACAACAACAAAAACCGGGTTAGAACTTAATTTGAAATTTAAAAGAGTTTACAAATTTAAACAACCCTTGTTGTCAAATAATTCATATAAATAAGTTCAGACCCGGTCACACATCATCTTGTAAACCAGTTTAAACACATTACAAAACTTTGGAAACAGTTAAAAAAACATATTTTAAATCTTTTTAAAACACTTTTAAACCTCTTGTAAATCTTTTTAAAAACTTTTTTAAAACTCTTGTAAAACCTTTAAAACATTATGATTTGTAATCATACCATTGTTGTTAACGACTTCCCTGGCGTCTCTAGTGCTGTGAACCACCTAGCATCAACTTTGTTACCCAGAATTGTTAGTTGCCTACATCCAAAAATAAACAGAATAACCATAAATACTTACAAAACCATGAATACATCTTTTAAAACATCTATAAAAGACTATTTGAACATTTACTTTTGTTCCTAGAAACTAAAACTTACTTTGTTTTCCTTGAATTCTTCCATTCAGTAAATATTTCTAACCGGGTATTATCAACTTTGGAAAAAGGATAAAAAAAATTGGGTGCTTCTTCTTCTCAGCCGTGTAAGGCGGTTGAGTGTGAATAGAAGGAACTGTATTTCGTTCACTTTTTCTTTGCACACCACCAACATCATCAGATTTTCTCTTCTTTTTTTGTGGCTGTACAAAACACAAAAATATTCCACTTTATATCGATACACTGGAAAACAATTTAAATAACTCATAGAAATTATTAAGTTAGATACATACCCCTTCTCTAGCTTGAACATCATCATCAGGATTGTCACTTGGTTTACGCTTCTTCCTCTGTAGTGCCACAAGAAAATCACAATTTTTTGTAAACATTAATAAAATGTAAAACATCATAAAACATTATACAACTAGATACTAACCTTTTTTCTGTTTGTAACATCATCATCACCATCATTGCTTTGCTTAGACTTTCTCTGCAGTTCAAAAAGTTTTTGAAGAAAACAATGTTTACATGATTTAAACCTAATGAGATACTTGATGAAATCTTTTAAAATACTCATAACAACTATATAAAAAATTAATGATTTACCTGTTCTCTCTCTCTCAAAACTTTCTTCTTACTGCTTGCTCCCTTCTCTTTATCCATGCTTTTATCTTTTCCAATATCCTGATCTTCTTGAGAAAGAAGATCAAATTTTGGTGTAGAAAGGCGTGGAGAAGGAGATTTATCCTTCAAAGATGATAACAATTGTGGTTTGGTTTACAACAGGCTTTTAAAAGGGTATTTGGAAACTTATAAAAATACTAAATCAATGTACCTTTGGTGTTTCTTCAAAGTAATTACCATCATCACCACCAGTTTTTTGAGTGTTTTCATCGTCTCCAGCGTAGCTCCCATCTTGTGTGTTTGACGGACGAACAGAATCTGCAGACGGGCTTTCTTCGACATCTTCTCTAGCAATATCTCCATCAACATTTTGTTTGCCAGCCTGCAACAAAACAAAAGACCATATGACAACATCATTTAAAAGGTTTTACAATCTAGTTTTAAAAGGTTTTGGTCACATTTGAAACCAGTTTTTAAAAACATGGTAAAACTTTTAAAACACCTTGTAAAAACTTTTAAAACAGATTGTAAAACCTTTTGAAAACCTTTTAAAACAGATTGTAAAACTTTTGAAAACCTTTTAAAACCCTTTTAAAGTCTTAACAAAGACTAATTAAACCTTTTATACAGCCGTTTACAAAATAGATACTGACTTCTTCACATTCTATTATGTCCATCTTCATCTTTGTGAGACTGCAAAGGGAAAAGAAAAAAAAGGAGCTCAGTTAAAGAGTTTAGTGTCTAATGTATGAGAAAATGTGTGATCTTGGAATCTTACTCCTTTATCCTTATCTTTCTCTGATGTGTTTTTGACAGCTTCTTCAATGGCTTCTAGTCTTTTATTGAAGTCTTCTAACATGAAGAGGATTATGTCAAGTTTGTCAGAATCTGGCAAATTTTTCTCCATTTTCTCATGTTTCTCAGAGACTGACAATTTTTCCCCCATTTTGTCACCTAACTCTCCCATGGCATAGTAAATATCAACTAATCTACAAGACCATTCTTCTTTCTTCAATCTATAGCCTTTTATAACCAAGCTAATAACTTCTTCAAAATCATTGTCATTTTCATCAACCAAATGCTTATATTCTTGTGGATCTCCAATTATAGTTTTGACTTCAACCTACAAAAATAATCAAAATCCATCAAAACAAAACTCATCAAATAAGATAACCAATGAATAACAAAACTACACTTTTAATAGAATTCAAAACTTACACAAGTTGCTGTCTTAATAACATCAACAATTTCGTCAAACCATGGAGCTCGACTTGAGTGCCAGTTGAGAAACATCGGATACAATGTTTTGGAAAAATCACTCCTTTTCCCAAAGGTAGAACCAAAAATTGGTACAGCAGTCAAAGCCCATATTGTTAATGCCAAGGGAAATCCCTTGACACTATACTGACCTTTTGCCCAAGAAACAATATCCAATTTCTGAATGCATGAAGCAAGGATGTTATATGCTTCCTTTCCCCATGGTTGGACTGTATACATCTCGAAATCTGATGCATGCTTAAGCCGAGACAGTGGTATCTTCTCTAAAGAATATGGTGTCATCAAAATACCTTCTGTTAACACCACTGCAGCGAGGCATTCTTTTTCTTAATCACCCAAAGATTCTTCATCCTTTTCTTGTTTTTTAAAAAGTAGATTTTGAAGCTGAGATAAAGTGTAGTCTCCTCTCACCGCCCAAGAATATGGTTCACTAACTGGATCTATTCCATTATTCCTTGGTTCTCTAGGTTCGCATTGAATCCCTATGTTTAAGAAAACAATGATGTTAGTTTGTTCAAACTTGCCTAATATACGAGGTTATTGATAAAAAAAACATTGTTTTAAACCCTTTTAAAAGGTTTTAAAACTCTTTTAAAAACCTGAAAACCCTATTAAAAACCTTTTAAAACCATTGTAAACCCTTTTAAAACGGGTTTAAAAGCATTTAAAAACCCTTTTAAAAGAGCTTTTGAAAGGGCTTTAAAACCTTTTAAAAGGGTATGTAAAAGGGTTTTAAAACCTTTTAAAGCCTTTTTAAAACCATTGAAAACACTTTATAATACCTGTTGTGAGAAAGAACTCTCTCATGCTGAACCGAAGAGGTTGCATATCAACGGTAAACCATAAGTTACTCCCTGTAGTCTTCAGCCTTCTCTGCATTAAGTAGTGGAATATTTTCCAAGAAAATTTGATGTCTCTGGCAGAAAGCTTGATGATAGGCCCAAGGAAGGAATCTTGAAGCTTTTTGAAAGATTCTTTTCCTAATAAACCTTTAACCTTGTCAACTAGGTTTAAGTCCGAATGTTGACATATGGTTGCTCCACCAATAGGTTCAAAACCCATATCATATATGCTTTTTGGTAGTACAAGGGCTTCAAGATCATTGGTTGCCATCTATTTAAAGAAACACACTTAATTAAAGTTTTCAACGGATTTACAAGAGATTTAAAAGGGTTTTTTAAAGTTCAAAAACACACTTTATCGATCTGAATTCGTCTTATCAACACACTTTATCAACATAATTCAACTACGATTGATCTGAAAATTGATTTCAAATGATTTAACAGGGGCTTTTAAAAAGTGTTTTACAAGAGATAACAAAAATCCAAATTTACAAGACTTTACTAATTCCAAATCCATATCAAACACACTTATCGATCTGAATGCGTCAGATAGATCTGAATCTGGATTTTAAAAGTTGTTTAACATAGGGCTTTTAAAAAGTGTTTTACAAGAGGTAACAAAAAACGAAATTTGCAAAAGTTTACATATTCCAAATTCATATCAAAGAAATTTATCGATCTGAATTTTCGATCGAAAATCAACTTTTCAATTGAATAGACCAAAGAAAAACAAAATCTTAACCACAAACCTGAAAAGAGTTTATGATCCGGCGAACACGAAAGAAAATCAATTTAGATCCAACGATCGGACGATTCGACGAACACAAAACACAAAAAGTGAGGCGACGAACACGAAAATTGAGGCGGCGAAAAAGAGAAGTGAGGCGACGAAGAAGAGAAGGTAATATAATTATGTTTACTTCATTAAGAATAAAATTGTTTTTTTCAACAAAAAGAAGTATTCTTAAAAATGGAGGCTTCCCAAAAACATTTTTAAAAAGGAAAATAAAAAAATGGCATTTTTGCTTTTCCCCCTTTATTCAATTGAATACATATATACTCCTAAAATCCAATGTTCAAATTTCATCGTACATTGTCTATGAATAAAGTTCGTCGTATTATATAATTCCTGAACTAAAATATTCTTGATTGTCAAAATATATATATATATATATATATATTCTTGCTTTTCTGAACATAAATTAATTAATGCATGCCCAATTAAAACTTTTGTTGGGACTCACTGTCCAAGTCCACTTACCCAGAGTAATTAAGTAAGATCCATATGAGAGGAGATGCCAAAGTTTCTCGATTAATCCGAGTCTCTTTTAAGAATATTTTACTAATCCGAAGTCAATCCAAAGGTTCTAAAGAAGACTTCACAAATTATTACAAATGAGCCAAAGGAACAAGGTTGACTTGAGTGAGTCTAAGCTCCATGTACTATCCGCACTTTTCTAACGCATGAGGAACATAGTAACTATAGTAAGGACAGGCATGCGTACGTGCGTCTCATTCAATCCAAGAACAACCGGTACTTGACGAACCTTTTGAAAAGTAGGTCTCCAATATGATTACATTCCGGGCATGTCTATGCGTCTTATATAAGTTAGCAATGACATAACGAAGATTAGGCCCAAGTATTATGGAGAAAAAACAGAGGCTCAATTGTGGTGGGCTGAATTTATAGTATTTGCCAAGGACATGTTCGGGTTGTAGTTTATGGTCCACTTCCACACGTCATGTTCGGGCTCTTCGTTCACGAAGTTGATTATAATTTATAAAGAGATGCACACTGCGTATTGCCTAAAGGTCTAGCTAGTAGATTTTTGTATTGTTCAATAATCATGGACAGGTCACAGGAGATTTCAGTTCTACTAGTGAAATATTTATACGACACTAACACATACGCGAGTACTACAACTATTCTATTACATTTAACTACAAGTTTTGTCAGGGAGTTTTATTTAAATGACCAAATAAGTATGTATTTTTCACCAACAAATTCATCAGTCTAGTTCAAAATCCTTAAATGCATATTTTCCTTACAAATTAATATTGTTTCAATAGCCTTTTTCTCATTTGAAAGTTGTGTAAGGAAATATCATTTTAATGATTTATAAATTAAGCTGTAGGCTTTTTATAAAATATTTCTAATAATTGGTTGATTCATGCAAGCTTCTATTTTTTCTTTAGTATAATATATTGGTTTTGATTTTCCTAAAGTTTACTCAGATCCCTAAATAAATGTCTTGTTTATAGTATTTTTTTTTTTAAATTCCTACATAAATTAAACATTTTTAATTTACGTTAGAATACAGAAAAAGGGCGAATCAATGCTTGGCCTTTTCTTGGATAAGTAAAAGTAACGGTTGGAGAAAATTGAATGTGATGTAGGAACAGATTGATACATTTTAGTGTAAAGATTTCCACATATGTAATTATGTACATACAGACGAATTTTCTTTTGTAACTGACGAACTAAAACCATTAAAGGAAAGTTTGAAAGAGACGAAAGCAACTTGGAGAATCTCATTTTAAATTAGACAAAAAAAAAAATTGTACACTCGGTGGAGCTTTCCCATACAAATAGAAAAGCCAAAGTTTCGAAATCCCATTAACCGAATCATATCATCCCTATTATAGACGTACCTATTAGATGATGACGATCGATGAGTTAAAAGAAGAAAAAAAAAGAGATGATGACGACCGATGATGATATGGATGATCGTTTGTACTTGGCTACTTATGAATTGTGATATTTGATAAGGCGTAAGGTCAAGAAATGTTTCGATCATATGAACTAACGTATATTTTGTGTACATAATTAAATTTGAATTATACAATTGAAATGTAGTGATTGAAACAATTGTTAACTGGTTCATGTGTATTAAACATGCGAAGGGGACCATTTTCGAGCAATGAAACAGTAAAATTGACATATCCGCGTTTTAGTTGTTCAATGTTTTTTTTTTTTTTTGGTTTAATTTGAAACACTCTTTAATCATTCTATCACTCACCATGATAAAATACATATCTCTAAGATCTATGAAGCCATTCAGATCACAGAAAACATCTATTTTTTTCGAGACCAAAGTTGAAATGACTCTAAAGCCTAGCCTAAGGTTTGCACAACAGTAATTTATTGGCCAACCATCATTACTGTTCTAGTAAACTGTTATAAAAATTGGATATTTTTCTCCAAATTCTTAACATTCATTAAGTTGCTTGCATAACTCTGGTAAATATTCTGGATCCTCAAGTAGAGTTAGCTCCGGGCAAAGTAACAACTAACACCAGAAATCTTTAGTCGAACTTATAAAAATTCGCAAAGACATCAAATATGTATCAATCGTGTACAACTTAATTCAGTTTCAACTTAACTCAGAAACCCTAAACTATTATAATAACAAAACAAAAAACAAACAGATGTATATTTCTATAAGAACAGGGTAAGAAGTTGGAAGTCTCTCTTGAGATCCCAAAAAGTAATTACAGATAAAAACTCATCAATTTGTAAAATTGTCTAATCTTTGTAGAAACGACAAAGCTTCTCTTCCCTAGCTAGCTTCCTTTATCATAAAAACACTTTCACGTTTAACCAAAGGACAATTTGCCAAAGAACGAATTAGGGTTTCCTATAGTCATGTAACTCTATAGCCCTAACAAAAAAAAAAATCCTTCAGATCTGCATACACTGATACACACAATCATATCTATGATGAAACAGTATATAAAGCCTCAGAGAAGAGAACTAATCTAGCAGATCAGATGGGGAAAAAAAAAAGAAAAAGAAGAGAAACTAAGTGTCATGAAAATCAAACAAAAAAAAACAAGAGAAAAAAAAAAATCCGAGATATTGTGGATTTTGAGATGGGAAAAACTAGGGTTTATATAAAAGGTGCGACAGTCAACGGGTGAAACTGCGAACATGATCTAATCGACACTCATCTCTTAAACCATCGTCATGAAAAAAACAACAACGGATATAAAAGAAAGCTAATTAGATCATGCTGGCAGCTTCATCAGATGCCGGTGCACCAAACCATATCAAGAACCCAAAATAAAAAAAAGAGAGATAAAAATTGTCTGTTCATCAAGTGAAGAAGAAGACGGGTGTTTATATAGAAGAGAAGAGGAGGAGAACGTGAAGGAGAGAGAGATAAGAACATAGTTTGAGAAGGGTCAGTTTTACAATTAAACGAGAGTTTGTGGGTCGAAAGTGAAAGAAAAAGAGATAAAATAAAAATAAAAAAGAACGAGTGACAAACAAAAGGCGTTAAAGAAAAGAGTGGTCCAAAGTAAGAACCGTGAATAAAATTGAATAATGTCACGCCGATTCTCTAAGTCTCATGCACATATATACTTCTTCTCTCATCTCTTACAGAGAGACAGATTAGTTTTGTGTGTTGTTGTTTTTTGCTTCTTTCTGTAACTCTTGTTAACTACTGATCTCTACTATATATATTGATGGGGACCCTTTCTTTTATCTCTTTTCTTTACTAGTTCTTGATTTTTTTTTTTTTGAAATACCGAAAAAATTGTTTTGATAAAGAGTAATAATATTCTAAATTAATAAGAGTTTTCTATGAGAATAATGTTCTAGAAGATGTTAGATAGTAGGAGGTTCTTTGAGATTTCGATCACTCTGAGACTTGTTAATCAATCTTAACCTACTTAATCAGTTATCACTATGCTATTATATATAGCAGACTTGACGATTTCGATTTTTATGCGTCTGAATACATCCGGTCTTGGTTAATTAATTTGAAACATATTAGTACGAATTGGTTTAATAATTTCTATTATTTCTTTAATAATATGTTCAGAATTATTTGTTTCTATGTCGAAGAGAAAAAAAGTAGACAGTTTTCTTGTTGTCCTATTCGATTGATTATATAGACTTTAGTTAGACTCATCATTAGGTTTAATTTAGTTTCAAACTCCACCGCAGAGACATATCTTTATGATTCATATTCAATATAATTATAAGAAATAGTGGCTTAAACTAAGACCTAAGTCATGAAAAAGTGAAGTTTACACATGCATAAAGTATAACCTACGGAAACTCTTAGACTATATAATATATGTGAAGCATTACATTTTTTTTGGCTATTATATATAAGCTCATCGTGCATCGTTAACTACTTTATAATTCTCTCATATACCATTAAGTAAATTAAACATTGTATACTTGTGTTCCCACTAATGATATTGTATAATCTTAATTTCACGAAGAAGCCAAACTGTATACAAACAACTTAAAAAAAAAAAAAAAAAAATCCAATATACACCACAAAAATATGTTTTCTAGAAAGGGTTCTGAAAAATATTATAAGTCTTACAATTGCTTATAACCCTTTCAAAAGAACATTTTTGATATTTTTTTTTACAAGACATTAAAGTATTTTGTAGGAAAAAAACTTTTTAAAAAAAATGGTATTTGAATATAATTTTAACCAATAGAGGTGATACCTAAGTGAGCTCATATGGAATATTCTCATGATCTATTTAAAGTGCATTAATATATATATATATATATATATATATATATTATATATATAATTATTGACCCAAGTGCCAGTCTTTGTCACACAGAAAAAAATATATTTTAGTTTTTGTAAAGCTAAACTATATAATTATCTATGTGCATACATAATCCATGCTTAATTACCGACTACACATGTTTTACGACCATTTGTTCTTGTAATCTACCACGATGCCAATTACCGTTGTAGTAATTAATAGCTCTAGAGACGTTACATCAACCTTTTTTATTTATATAATATAAATAGCTTTTAACATGTAACAACAACAAAAAAAAATATAAATCTGGAAGATGTGTAATAAATAAAGTACTATGTGAAACTGATGTGATTTAATTGTTTATTGCTGTAAATGTATAGAAAGAGAATTAGATAATAAAACAAACTTTCCTCAAAAAGATTCCTTATCACTAACAATGGGATGATACCATTTCTATGCAAAACTTACTCCAAATTCGATAGGTTCTGGGCAAGCTGTTGGTTTGTGGCAGCTACGCGATATTGCATTGCAAGCTATTGAAAATTATTGATATGGACAATCCTTTGACAACGATTTTTTTTTTTTTTTTGTATTTGGTAGAAAGATAAAAAGGCAAAACCTCTTATTGGCTTAGAAGTTTTTCATTTTCATTGTTCCCTTTTTAAGGTTTTTAGTTTGGCACCAATAAGTCAACAACACTAATTGCAAATGAAAATAGTAAAGATATTTACTTAAATAAGCTTCAAGCTGATGAACTATATTTTCCAGTTTAGTGACGTGTGTGACAAAATTGTTAATAAAATTGGTTAATGTACGCAAAAGAATAACTTATAATGGTTTTTAGTATTATATACATACTTAATTTTGTTTTTAGTAATACTTAGATACTATATTTCTTGTCCGATAATTACAATGCATAAACAAGTTAAATTTGAAGCCATATTATTTGGTTTGGTACCAATAAGTCACAACACTAATTGCAAATGAGAAGGGTATATAGATATTTTGCTCACATAATTAAGCTTCATGGTGAAGAGAAAAGTTTATATGCCTAAGGTCCCTTTTTGTTAATTAACATCGTTTATAAGTCTAAGCAAGAGACAAAATCATCTGTGAGTTTACTTGTGTTTCAATGATTAACTTGGTAAAAAAAATAGTATACATAAATATCCCCGCTTGAGTTGTTAGATGTATACACGACTTGAGAAGGTTAGGCGTACAAATTATACAATTAATTACTATAATATCATAATTAAATAAATTATACTGTCAATTATTAATCCCAAAAGAAAAAAGATTATAGATACTCACCTTTACATAAACAAATATTTTTTTTCATAATAACGTCTTTGAATTTTTGATTAATTTATGATAATGTTAGTATAATTTTATTTAAAATTAGTTGGACAAGTAGTAAAACTATTACGTATGAGATTACAAAATATGAAACAAATATATTTAAGATATTGTTACTTTTTGAAATATGAGATAAAATTAGTTTTCAGTTATTTTTTTGAGAATTATGTTTTATTAATTTTTAGTTTTAAAAAAAAATTAAGTAAGATATAAATTTGATACAATGCATATTTTTTTTATATGAAAATTAAAAATGTTACGCATTGGGATTGAGTGCATAAAATTAAAATTTAATTTTATTATCATGTAATATATACAAAACAATTGTATTGCAAGATGGAGTGTGAGTTTAAAAAATAAAATCAAATGAAATAAAATTAACATTTTAAATACAACTAAAATTTCACATATTTTCCTTATATCCGCGTTAACACGCGGACCTAATCTAGTGTAATATAAAAATATACTATACAAAATTTTGAAATTTTTAGGACAAAAATTATTTTTAAAATCTTTAGGACAAAAAATTATATAAAAGAGGGTATTTTGTAATCCACTTCTTTTGATATGGGGAGATTCGTTGAGCATCCATGTACTCTTTCAATCGACACTATTCTGTCTGTATCTAGCCAACCACATATACCTTTACAATAGAGAGCTTCCATATGTTTCTTTTTAAAAACAAATGTGATATAATATAATTAAGCATATATATATATATATATGCATAAAAGATGAACAAGAATGGTCGTCATGTTACTTAATGTCATGAACGACCCTGAATAATCCGTTGGTTCATTGAAGAAATGATACTTGACAGTATATGAGGTGTAAAGTACTTAGTTATATATTGACCTAGAAAAATCTTTTTTCTTTTTTAGTTTGATTTATGTTTTGATTATAATTGAAATTTATACATTTTAGCTATACATGATCCTAGCTTGACTTTTTGGTTTTCAGGGTTACCACACTAAGGTTCATATCACTTTGTTATATACTTATATGACATTACATGTGGTCGTATCGACGTTGAGACTTAACACCACACCTTTCTTAGAAACTTTTTTTTTTTTTTTTTTAACAAAGTCTTAGAATAAATCTCATTGGAACGAAATCATGAAAGAATGTGGTGTTAATGGCCTGATTCAAATTGTTTGTTCAGCCTATCTCCCAATGGGTGATCGGGCTAGTTAGTTAACTGGGCCTATGGGCCTAAATCCATCCGTATATATTTCTAAGAAATGTGTTAAATGTATAACGTGCGCCGTTGTGAGGCAATGCAAGTGGTTGATTTTTTTCACGCAGCTTCCTTATCTGACCGTCCATAAGAATGATTATCACTACGACGTGGCGGAATCACAGCTGTTCAATTTTATCATGCAGTGCACAGTGTAAACAAATTCAGTTGCGGAACCCAAATGTTCAATTAAACGAAATTTGAAGAATGCTTTTCAATTCCGAAACCCGCCATTAAAAGAGACCTTGAACCCTCAGAAGCAAATCCCAGCGAATATTTTTCAAATTTCGAATTTCAAAACCTCTCTCTCTATCTCTCTCTTACTCTCTCGTTTCAAGCTTAGAGAATCCTAGTGCGAGAAAATGTTGGCTGCTCTTAAGTAAGTGATCTCTCTTCTCTCCCTCTCTCTCTCTCTCTCTCTCTCTACTACGATTCTTCTTCTACTTCTCCGTTCATCATTTAGGTTCTCCGTTCATCGTGTATCTGCTTCCCTTCTTCTCGTGTTGTTTAATTTTTTTTTTCCGATGATGATTCATAGAGCTGAAGAAGCGAGCCAGATGCAGCTCGTTGAGCGTGAAGAAATCGATGAAGACGACGATCTGTTTGAAGTGATTGACAAATGTAAGATTCTAAACTCGTTTTACGCTTTTCGGATCTTAGGTTTCTGCTTGGTTTCTAGCTAATTTCTTCAAATTTCGTTTCGAATCTTCATCATCTGTTTTTGGGAGTCGTCTCTCTGTGTTTTCATCTCTTCTAATTTTGCGCAATTTGTTTATCTAAAAACTTCGCTGCTGGTGAAATCGCTGGGTCTTTTGAAATCGGATCTCGAATCGTTCATCTATACCTCTGTTAGATTTCGAATTTAAGATACATATTGATTTCTGAGCATGGATTCTCCTTGATAGCGATTAGGTTATGGTTAAGTGTTAAATCTACACCTATTTCGTCTACTGTTTGTGAAATTCGAGTGTAGTTCGATTTCTGTATCTGGCTCAAATCTGTAGCTGATTTTGACATCGTACCTTCTATTTTTTGCTTGTGCACAGTGATCGCTCAAGGTATCAACGCTGGGGATGTGAAGAAACTACAAGATGCTGGGATCCATACCTGCAATGGTCTCATGATGCATACCAAGAAGGTATAAACCAGCTTGTTAAGCATCACTCGTTGGTTATATAGACTATGTGAATGTTGGTTGCATGAGTTTATTGTTTAAACCTTCTGATTGACACAGAACCTCACTGGAATCAAAGGTTTATCAGAGGCCAAAGTTGAAAAAATCTGTGAAGCTGCTGAGAAAGTTGTGGTTAGTTTAAACGTTTCCCATCTGTTGTTTCTATATCTATGTAATGTAACTTCCTGCAATTGCTTCATTTTAATTGTCAAAACGTTTCTCCTTCAGAACTTTGGATATATGACTGGAAGTGATGCTCTTCTAAAGGTTAGACTCGTTGATTTTACTGAGGTCTAGAAGTCTGTCTTGCATCTAAGTCTTGTTGCTTGATCCCACTAACAGAACCATAAAATTCCAATGGCTTATTCAACATTTCGTATATTAGCTATTGAAACCTTCAAGTTGTTTTTTGTTTATAGAGAAAATCAGTTGTGAAAATCACTACAGGGTGCCAAGCTCTCGATGATCTCTTAGGAGGTATACTAAGTTTTGCTTTAACTGGTTGCCATCTTGAGCACTAAGAGTTCTGATTTAACTGTTTCACAATGCTTTGGTAGGTGGAATTGAAACCTCAGCCATCACAGAGGCTTTTGGGGAATTCAGGTGAGAAGCAATTGATCCCAGCTCTAGAATTTTCCTGTCGATTAGTTTGTATTCTTATAGAGTTTAACTTTATTTCAGGTCTGGGAAAACTCAGTTAGCACATACCCTTTGTGTCACTACGCAGGTTTGTTTGTTTGTTTTCTACTGTCTCAATATGAATTAACTTGTATGGTGTCTTGATCACCTCACCTCTCAAATGCATGAGATGAGATTTTACTTTCTTTCAGCATTAAGCCACTGAGATTCTATCTCTCTCTCTGCCATTGGTATATTCAGTTTAGTATCTATGTTATGCAGCTACCTACAAACATGAAAGGAGGAAATGGTAGAGTGGCTTACATTGACACTGAGGGAACCTTGTATCCTTAATATCTTATAGCAAATCTTCTGACAAGATCTTGTAGAATCATTTGAAGCTTTCTAGTCCATGATTTTTCCTTAACCATTAAATTTTGTAGCCGCCCTGATAGGATTGTCCCAATTGCTGAAAGATTTGGAATGGATCCAGGTGCAGTGCTTGACAATGTAAGCATTATTAAGCTCACATCTTTACTTACTCTCAGCCTCAGGAACTGCAATTGACATTCAGAATCTTAATGTAACAGATCATTTATGCTCGTGCTTATACATATGAGCATCAGTACAACTTGCTTCTTGGCCTTGCTGCAAAAATGTCTGAGGAACCATTTAGGATTCTGGTAAGCAAACACATCTGTTTATCTTAGTTTAGTTATCCATCCGTCAAAAATCAACACGAATATGAACTAATTTAGCTGAGTTTACCATGTTTTCCAGATTGTTGACTCAGTCATTGCTTTATTCCGAGTCGATTTCACTGGAAGAGGAGAACTCGCAGACCGCCAGGTTAACTTTGCCTCCCACACATTACTACAGCTTAAAAGCATTGACACAATCTGGCTTTGCTCAATAAGTAATTTATCTATGTTGCAGCAAAAACTAGCTCAGATGCTTTCCAGGCTAATCAAAATCGCAGAGGAATTCAACGTTGCTATCTACATGACCAACCAAGGTTTACTTTACACTAGTGTGATATAATGTCATATAGCATTGATTCTTTTGGTATCTTGGTTGCACTAACTTGACAAGGATCACTGTTTAATTTGGTGGTTGCAGTCATAGCCGACCCAGGCGGTGGGATGTTCATATCAGATCCAAAGAAGCCAGCAGGTGGACATGTTCTAGCTCACGCAGCCACAATCAGGCTCTCGTTCAGGAAAGGCAAAGGAGAGCAACGTGTCTGCAAAGTCTTCGATGCTCCTAATCTCCCTGAAGCTGAAGCCATATCCTTTTTTTACCAAATCCACACACAGACACACTTGTTTTGATTTTGATTACTCATCCATAATGAAATGACTTATATTTGTTTTCCTTAACAGAAGAAATCACATTTTCCAGATTACTTCGGGAGGCATTGCAGATGCGAAGGATTAGAGCGAGCGAGCTCTTTCATGCCTTAATTACCAGCGAGCTTTTTCATGCCATAATTACCAAATCATGACTGTTATTTAACTTTGCTGCTTGTTTCTATTATGCGTAATTAAGCCCCAAACGATTTATACAAAGGGAATTTATTTTACTCGTGACTGATAGATATATGCATCGAATCAGAATATTAATAGAGTTATTTTTATTCTTAGCTTCTTCTTGTTACCAAATAAGACGATTATTATAGCGTAGTACAAAATCAATCTGTGTATCTGATAAAAGCTGCAAACAAAACAACTATGGTTTGTTTGTAATCATCAAAGTTGTTTTAGGAGTTTGCTTTAATTATTTTATCAATAATTACTAACAAAATTTAAAACTGCTGCAGAACAATAAGAGTACCATTAGTCCTTAAAGAGTGGCTCCAGTGAGCAATATCATGAAAAGAGTTAGAGTGATTAAATCTCAAATATGTGGAACACAGACAAAAGAGTCCAATACAGATTAAAAAAAAAAAAAAAAAAACCAGATTATATATTGATATAAATAATACTAAACAAATAAACATTAAAATCAAGAAGAGTATACATAAAAATAAATTAAGCTCAGCTCTGTAAAAAAAAAAAAAAAAAAAAAAAGAAAAAAAAAAAAAAAAAAAAAAAAAATCTGATAACTTCGTTATCTCCTTTTTGATAACCTCGTTATCTCCTTTTTGATTTATCTCCTTTTTTTTCATAAGCTTTTCAAGAGAGATAAGTTCTAGCATGTTTCGATTATATTGACAGTAGTTTTCTAAACTGCTTTGTCTTTTCCTTTTGAATCGTGGAGGTTGCTTGATTTCCACTAAACTTGGGACATAATTAGGACACACGAATGGCATACATCTTTTGTAGCAAGTTACTCTTCCGAGATCAACGTATGCAATGTGTCCAGCCTCTCCAATGACGAAAAACATGTCGGGCTTCGACGCTAAATCAAAAATTATGGCGACTTTGTTCACCTCGTCAATGAAGAAACTCCCTTTACAAATACCAATATGGCGGCAGTTTCCCACATCCAAAGCCAAGAAGTTGCTCCACGACACCTCTTCGGCCTCAATCTTAGTCGTAATCCATACCTCAACAAGACCATTCTGATATAGTAAAGCAGCAAGCTTCTCTTCTCTAACACAAGATAGTGCCGTCATAAAATTCCTAGCTGGGGGTAATTGATGAAGATGTATTGGATGGCTGAAGTAGTATCTGTGTGATTCAAGACGTGATACAGGATTGTTGTTGTTTTATGTGCGTGAGAAGTTTCTAGAAGGTCTGAGAAGACAATAGTGAAGGACGGTTTGAGGATGAATTGAAAAGGAAAACTACTATTTATTGGGTTGATTAAATTGGAGTTTTACATGGAAAAGGAAAATAGCAAAAAGAAAAAAAAAAATCTTATGGAATTTGGAAATCTTCTCCTATGGTGATTAGGAAGTCTTTGATGGATATATAAGGAGGTGTTGGGCACGTCCCAGAGAGGTAAGAGAGCTGAAGCATAAAGGTTATAACCCTAGAGAGCTTTCTGTTGGTGTGCGGCTTAGTTTCGCGGTTTGGTGCTTGTGTTGTTCAAGCTTCTTTGTTCGTCGGTGTGACGTGTGTGTGAAGGTTGCTCAAGAGAATTGAAGATTGAAGTCTAGGCTCAGGGGGAGTTTAGCCCAAGGTTAGGTTATCTTGGTTTGAATCTAGGCTCGGTGTGAGTTTAGTTAAGGGTAGAGATTTATCCTTAAGATTTCATGTTATAGAATGGAGCGGTGAATCAAGAGGGTTGTGCTTGATTTACGCGTTTGCGAATAGGTTGTATTTGCTTTCTTGTTCTAGTGGAATCGAAATCTGGACATGGTCCCGGGGAATCGAAATCTGGACAAAGTTCTTGTGTTCTTTACTTTCTGCACTTTATTATTGCCTCATCCGCATTTACAAGTGGTATCAGAGCGGGTTCTCGATAGAGATTCAGTCTAGTTTCGGGTAGATCAAGGGTGAGGGTAGTCGAGGATGTAAGGCAAAGCTTTGAATCAGTTGTGATGAATTCATACAGAGAAGGCACGTCTATGTCAAGACCACCGTTGCTTGATTCAACGAATTACGGATATTGGAAGGTTCGTATGCAAGTGTTTATTAGTAACCTTGATGAAGATTGTTGGAATTCGATTGAGCTTGGTTGGGAGCCCCTAAATTCGTGGATGATAAAGGAGTTGAGTGTCTTAAGCCAAGAGATAAGTGGACTACTGCAGAGAAAAAACTATCAAGTTGTAATTCTACAGCCAAGACTGCGATTTACAATGCTATTGATTATAACCACTTCAAGTTGATTTCTCAATGTGTATCAACTCAAAAAGCGTGGAAGTCATTGGAGAATATGTTTGAGGGTACTTCAAGTGTTAAGAGAACAAAGCTGAATATGTTGGCATCACAATTTGAGAATCTAAGGATGGAAGAAAAAAAACTGTGGCTGAGTTCAGTGCTAAGTTATGTAATAGATCTAATGAAGCTTTTTCTCTTGGAAAGCAGTACAAAGACAAAAAGCTTGTGAAGAAGCTGAAGCGATCGTTGCCTGCAAAATTTGAGTCAAAAATTTCTGCAGTTGAAGAATCTCATAATTTAGATGAGATGGCTTTTGATGAGTTTGTTGGGATTCTTAAAGCTTTCGAATTAAGCAAAGCATATGAAGCTGAAGGAGTTAAGAAGAAAGATGATGAAGTTACGGAAGCAATAAAGAAGGAAGTTGACATTGGAGTAGCTCTTAAGGTATCATCTTGTGAAGATTCAATGGCTATGTTATCAAGACAATTTGCTAAATTTCTGAAGCGTAAGGACGAAGAGAAGAAAAGTAGAATGGGTGAAGAGATGACGACTTCATCAAAGAATGTTCAATGTTTTGAATGCAAAGGATATGGTCATGTATGGTCTGATTGTGCCAATCTACAAAAGCACAAGAAGAAGGCTATGAAGGTTGTTACTAGTGATTCTGAAATTGATTCAGATGAAGAAGAAGAACTGAAGAATTTTGTGGCGTTTACAACTTTTGAAGATAGTTCTGAATCAGTGTCTGCAACTACTTCTGAATCTGCAGCAAAACCTGCAACTGCATCTGAAGATGAATCTGATAGTGATAGTGATGCAGAGGATATGAGTTATGAGGAACTTGGAAAGAGTTATAAGAAGTTGTATGCACATTGGCTTAAGGTAGGTAATGATAATTCAGTTTTGGTTCAGGAGAAGCTTGAGTTAGAGGCTAAAGTCGTTGAAGCAGAGAAACATGCAACAGAAAAAGAGGAAGAAGCATTACAAGCTAAAGTGCGACTTGAAGAAACTCAAAAGAATTTGAGGATGCTTAATAATGGTACAGATAAGTTGGATCATATTCTGAATATTGGCAAGACAGATAAGTGTGGCCTTGGCTATGAAGGGAAAGTTTCAAAATCGGATACGGTGTTTGTTTCAAGTGAAAAGATCACGTCTGCTTCAAAGCGTACTTCAAAGACTGCTTTAGAGACTGTATTTGTGAAAGGATGTGGTACAAAAATCTCCGAATTGCAGAGTGCACCTAGACAAGTATTTCAACCTGTTTGCCATCATTGTGGTGTTGTTGGGCATATTAGGCCAAGATGTTTTAGATTGTTGAGAGAGAGGAGCCGAATGGAGAATGCTTATGATGTAAGGTTTCAAGGTCCTACATGTTATCATTGTGGAGTTCAAGGACATATTAAGAGGAATCGTTTCAGATTCATTCAAGGAGTCAATAATGGAGGTCTAAGGCGCAACAAGATTTGTGTTAGAAAAGATGAGTTCTATGGAGGTGGTGTACTAGGCTATCAACCGCGTATTGCAAAGCGGGGAGAATTTTCCAGTTAGTTTTGACCATGTTGTGACTCATTCATGGGGAGAATGAAGATGTGGCTGGTGATGTTGTTTAAGTGTTTGAACTGATGAGTTCACAAGCATAGTTAAAAAGGGGGAGAATGAAGTTGTATTGGATGGCTGAAGTAGTGTCTGTGTGATTCAAGACGTGATACAGGATTGTTGTTGTTTTATGTGCGTGAGAAGTTTCTAGAAGGTCTGAGAAGACAATATTGAAGGACGGTTTGAGGATGAATTGAAAAGGAAAACTACTATTTATTGGGTTGATTAAATTGGAGTTTTACATGGAAAAGGAAAATAGCAAAAAGGAAAAAAAAAATTTCTTATGGAATTTGGAAATCTTCTCCTATGGTGATTAGGAAGTCTTTGATGGGTATATAAGGAGGTGTTGGGCACGTCCCAGAGAGGTAAGAGAGCTGAAGCATAAAGGTTATAACCCTAGAGAGCTTTCTGTTGGTGTGCGGCTTAGTTTCGCGGTTTGGTGCTTGTGTTGTTCAAGCTTCTTTGTTCGTCGGTGTGACGTGTGTGTGAAGGTTGCTCAAGAGAGTTGAAGATTGAAGTCTAGGCTCAGGGGGAGTTTAGCCCAAGGTTAGGTTATCTTGGTTTGAATCTAGGCTCGGTGTGAGTTTAGTTAAGGGTAGAGATTTATCCTTAAGATTTCATGTTATAGAACGGAGCGGTGAATCAAGAGGGTTGTGCTTGATTTACGCGTTTGCGAATAAGTTGTATTTGCTTTCTTGTTTTAGTGGAATCGAAATCTGGACGTGGTCCCAGGGAGTAGGAAAAACCGACCCTCGTTAACAAAGTTCCCTTGTTCTTTACTTTCTGCACTTTATTATTGCCTCATCCGCATTTACAATTGATTCCTATCATGAAACGATAGAAGCAAAAGGGGGCCAAATTTCTCAGTTGTAAAATCAAAACAAATGATGTGAATAACGAAAAGGTGGAATGAGTTCCTTTATGTAGCAAGCCACTAAGTGTTTCCCTTGAGAGAAACACTAAGGTCATCAAAATTTATCTCCCAGTGTGGGGTGACCTCTAGAGTTGTCCATAAACCAGAGTCAAAATCGTAGATTTCATACCAAAAAAACTGATCGTAAACATAATCTATAAACCTCAAGAATTTAAAAGATTTATTCCTATTATTCTCGTAGTATCCGAGAGCATAACTGAACCTGCCTGTCCTTGTGCGCGGTAAGAAAACCTAGGTTGGATACACCTTGTTTGCCCACAATACGGATTCCAAACCATAATCTTAGTAGCATCGTATTTCAAGATGCATAACAATAAACCCTCGCAATGAAACACTTGAGATATCATGAATTGTTCTGAATTTTCTGAATCCTTGTCTAGGCAAATACGTTTGCCTTTAAACTCTATATGTGGATCTCCTCCATTCAAGAAAAAGCTGATTAAAAAAATATTGTTGTCTTTCAGCACGATCATCTCTGACTCCCCTTCTTCCCTAGCTTCGTTACGGATCTTGAAGCTCATACTTTTGATTAAAGTTTGCCACTCTTTACAGGTTGATCGCACTGCTCCCATATATTTCGATGGAATTTTTGAGAAAATTTTCCTCTCTAACAGATCTTTTGGAAGATGGGAGATCGTCAACTTCGTCATTGTTTCAAACCCTTTTCTCTCCCTCTCTAATCTCTCTCACGGTCGCGGCTCTGAAAATAAAAATACCCTAAATTAATTAGAAAAAGAAGTAGGTTTTTACGTTTTGTTTTAGTTAAAAAAAAATGGAAATATTTCTATGATGAATCAGTATGTTAAATGTTAATTAAACAGTTGAGCAAGTCAGTCCAGGGCAAACCGTTGGAGCTGACTTCTTGACCAAGGAAATATAGTTTGAAGCTTGGCTTTTCACTTAAAGGGTTTCTAACAATGGAATCACTTTTACCTTTCTTTTTTTTTTTTCCACCACAAAACTCATCACCAATTTATAAATTTAGCTTTATATTTTTCACAAGGTGTCAGGTGAGATCATTCAGGATTCCTATCTTCATTAAGTTTACTTTGATACATGTTAAGAAGAAAATGGCCACTAAAACTTATTGGTTCTTGATTATCTTAAAACTATGATAAAATGACCACTAATTTTTTAAATAATTAGTAAAAATCATATCTAATTATTATTTTGTTGATTAATTTAATGAAAATAGAATCGTGATTTACTTTGATCCAAGAGGAAAATGAACACTAAAACAAAACTCATTGTTTCTTGATTAGCTTTTATTTATTCTTTTAAATGTATGATAAAATTATCATTAATTTTTTTAATAATTAGTAAAACTTATATCTAATTACATTACTTACTTTATTTATATTTTATACTATTATGATTTCATATCTTCATTATTTTCATTCATAACATTTCTTATAAATAAATTTAATTTTATTAGTTTGATATGTTTTAAAAAATTTAATGAAAAATTAATATAATTTATAAAATAATAATAATTAATAAATATATTAACATTGCATTGATGGGATACCCAATAATAGGTATTTTTACCATTGCAGATGATATTTATTAGTAATGAGATTATTTATTAAAATTACACTAAATATATTAATATTAAATTACTAATGTGAGGTGCTTTCATTCACCGCCCTTATTTCTTTATTTTAATTTAACTTTTGCCATTTTCTTCTATTGGTGAAATAATTTTGCTTTTACTTTTTTGTTAAAAATAAAATAATTACTATAAATAAGTTGCTAACCCTAATTCTCCTCTCTGTTTTTAACGATTCGTTAATTCTCGTCAAGCATCGTCTCAAACCCTCTCAATCAAGGTAATATACTAATATCATTCGTCTTCATCTTTCCTATTAGATTCTTCATCGTCTGTTCTTCTTCATCGTTGACGTTACCTCTACACTAATATATCTCCATCGTATCGATCTGAAGTTTTTTTTTTTTTTTTCCTCCCATGTAACAGGTTCTTGTTTCTAAGGAAGATGGCGACGACTTCTCGTTTTTTCGTTAAGGTATGAACCTTTCTTTACTTATCAAAATCTTTCTTTATAACTCTCCTCTGCTTTGATTCAGTTTCTAAATAAATTTTCTTGCTTTACAATTCGTTTACACTTTTACAGGGTGAAAGTGATGAAGATGAGGGTGATTTTGAACAAGAGGTTCAGGCCGGTAACAACCTTCGTTACCTTGCAGACTGTGATGACTCTGAGTTTTATGACACGGATACTAAACGTGTGATAAAGCCAACAGACGATAAACGTTTTGAGGAGATGACCAACACCGTAGGGATGATGGAGCATTATATGAACATCAATCATTGGGTTTGCGTGCCAGAAACGTTTGAGAGACTCAACAAACAGGTTGAGAAGGTCATGAAGGTTACGAACGCTGTGAAGGCTCCGAGATTGTATATCAAAGCCCTTGTGATGATGGAAGATTTCTTTAATAAACAAGGACTTGAGGAGGATGATTACAAGAATACAAAGAAGAAGATGAGTGTTAGTAACTCCAAGGCTTTGAACTCAATGAGACATAAGTTGAAGAAGAACAATGTGCAGTACCAAGAAGATATCAGAAGGTTTAGGATGTTTCAAGAAACGGAAGACGGTTATGAGTATGAAGATGAGGTGGAGGAACAACGTGATGATAATGTTTCTTGGGAGACGTTGTTTGGTTTAGAACATGAGGCGATAACTTGGAACATGGTCAACAAGAAGTTCAAAGAAACTGTGGCGGCTCGTTGGAGCAAAAGAAGAAGAGCTAGACTTGAACTCAAAACTGGTAAGACCCATGCACAGAGGCTTGTGTACTTGACAAAGATCGCCAAGACTCCTGCGCAGAAACTTGAAATCTTGTTTAGCGTTATGTCAGCAGCGTTTGATGTGAGTCCAGGTGGTCTCAACGGATACATGCCTATCAATGTCTGGAAGGAATGTGTGGTTAACATGTTTGCCATACTTGACATTCTTGTCAAGTACAATAACATTGTTGTGGATGACACGGTTGAACCTAATGAGAATGAAACTTCAAAGCCAGTAGACTATGGTGGAACTATTCGAGTCAGGGCAAATTTGGTTGCATTCTTAGAGAGGATTGAGACCGAGTTTTTCAAGAGTTTTCAGTGCATTGATCCTCACACTAACGAGTATGTTGAGAGATTGAAGGATGAGCCTATGTTCTTGGTCCTTGCTCAGAACATCCAAGACTACTTGGACCGAATAGGTGATTACAAAGCTGCTTCAAAGGTAGCCTTAAGACTAGTTGAGTCAATATACTACAAGTCGCAAGAAGTCTTTGACGCTATGAGGGAATTGGCTGATGAAGAAATTGACGAAGCCGAAGAGGAAAGTGCAACTCATCCTCCATACATTATTGTTCCCGAGATTGTTCCCCGTAAGCCTACCTTTGCAGAGAGCAGCAGAGCAATGATGGATACTCTTGTGTCCTTTATCTACAGTAATGGAGAAGAAAGGACCAAAGCCAGGGCAATGCTATGTGATATCTATCAACATGCTTTGAATGACAATTTTGTGACTGCTAGAGACTTGTTGCTGATGAGTCATCTCCAAGACAACATTCATTACATGGACATCTCAACACAGATTCTCTTTAACAGGACAATGGCACAACTTGGTCTTTGCGCCTTCCGTGTTGGAATGATAACTGAGTCACATAGCTGTCTCTCTGAGCTTTACTCTGGTCATAGAGTGAGGGAGTTGCTTGGCCAAGGTGTCTCACAAAGTCGAGAACAAAACAAGACACCAGAGCAGGTGCTTATAGAGAGGAGAAGACAAATGCCGTACCACATGCACATAAACCTCGAGCTATTGGAGGCTGTTCATCTCACCTGCGCCATGCTAATTGAAGTCCCAAACATGGCAGAAAACACGCATGATGCTAACCACAGATTGTTTAGCAAGAACATTCATTTCCTGCTTAAGAAAAGTGAGAAGCAAGCGTTCACTCCACCGCCTGTAACTATACGTGACCATGTCATTGCAGCCACAAGAGCCCTGACCAAAGGGGGATTCCAAGAGGCGTTTGAAGTTTTGAACTCTCTTGATGTCTGGAGAGTGTTCAAGAACCGTGACAGCATCCTCGATATGGTGAAAGCTAGGATCATTGAAGTGGCTCTAAGGAGTTACCTGTTCACATACTCGAGCTCCTCCTACAAGTCTTTAAGTCTTGATGAGCTGGCCGAAATATTTGACATCTCTGAGTCACAGGTCCATAAGATTGTGAACAAGATGATGATCCACGAGGAGCTTCATGCAAGATGGGACCAGCCAACTCAATGCATCGTCTTCAATGGAGTGCAACACAACAGATTACAGTCCTTGGCTTTTCAGTTAACCGATAAAGTCTTGATTCTAGCAGAAAGCAACGAAAGTGAATTAGCGTCTAGAACTAGTGGTGATATGAGCTCAAGGAAAAGGGACAAGATTCAGGACTATGCAGCAGCAAAATCAGAAAACATAGGTATGCAAATGGATGGCTCAAGCCGTATGGTGAGTCTTAACCAAGGTCTTCTTGCGTAAAGAGGATGAGGAGAGAGATCTGCAGGCAGTTTTGACCTTAGGCTCTACTAAGACCTTTAACTTTTTAGGAATTTTGCTTTCTTGGAAAGTTTAACTAGTTTAATTTTTGCGTCACTCCTATTGAATAGAAGAAAGATTTGGTTTGTTTCATCACATTGGTTTCTCATGTGCTTGCAGGTCTAGTTTTTGTGAGGTCTTATACTCTCTATTCTTTGTTTGCTTAGTTTCTTCGTCCCTTGTTGAAATGTGTTATTGGTCTAAACCCATTGAATAAGTTTGAAGTCAATTTGGTTAGAGCCTTTAGAACTTGGAACTTATGCTTTGTTGCAGGAAACTTAATGTTGTTTTCAGACTTCAGAGTATATATAACATATCTATGCACTGGGAATCATCAGACGTTTATAAATGCTTTATTCTTAGCTTTGTTATTACCAAGTACAGATGCGGAGCAATAAGAGCACCATTAGTCCTTAGAATGGCTCAGTGAGAATATCATGAAAAAGAGTAAAGTGAACAAATCTCAAATCTGTGGAGCAGAGGAGCCACAGGAGTCCAACAAGTAAAAAACAAACAATCCTCTTGCAGCTAATAAACATATCAGCCTTAGATTTGTTGAGACCAATTCTGGACACTCCCAACCCTAGGCACGCCTTCTTTCTTGGCCTCGGAATCCACTTTAAAAGTTACACCGCACACCTCACCTGAACTGTCAACCCTTGGTACCGGCTTTAACTCATTTAATGGATGCTCATAACTCCTCAAGCCTCCAGATGAGGTAAAGAAACATCCTGCATTATGCATACACACAATCAAATCCTCAATCATGTAATCACTAGATCAAAGAAGAGTGACATGTCTTCAAAACCAGCCAAATGGTTTGCTGCACATACCTTTAGGGAATGGCGCAAAGGATTTACCACAACCCTTCTTCACAGTCTCAACATCATCAGCAACAACGAGATGGCCTTCAGCATCAGTTCCCCAGAAAAGAGGAACACTCCCATCTGCATCCTGCACCGTGCATTATAACCACAGCATTACAATATGCAGAAAAAAGTGTCAAATGGGAAAGAAGCAATTTTTCAAACTCACCCCAGCAAGGAAGACATTTTTTGTGGAGCAGTCAAAGAGCATAAAAGCAAATTTCCCATGAAAATCTCTAACAACTTGGTCGGCTGAATACGGACCACGGTCTCTGAGAGTTCTGTAGGCTTCAATCACAATGGTGACCTCAGTGGCTGTTTTGGTTAGTCCATATTGTTGCTTAAGAAATGGAACGTTCTCTATATGTCCTTGGAAGATACAGAACATATCATCCACCACAGCAAACAATCTATCACCGACACACACAAAATTGAATAGAAAAGATTCAAAACTTTATAAATCACATCCTTCCAGTTTCCACATTTAATAAAGACAAGACATATAAACCATTAAGACACTGTCATCAGATAAACGAACATATCAAATGGCTCAATCTCTCAGATTCAGGTAATCAAACAATTAATTTAAACATGTCCTAAAATAATATTTGCAGGGCAATGAAACAAATCTCTTATATTTAGGATCAGATTGTTCCCAAACAAGCCACACTAGTCATCTCATTGGGACTTGTCAAAAAAAAAAAAAAAAAATGAAAACAGAACAAAACATGATTATGACCCATATACGAAATTAGAAAGGACCTGGGAAGGAGAGGGTTCTGTTTCTCGAGGGAGCAAGCGATGAAACCAGAAGATCCGAGATTGATGGTGACAGCGCCAGGATAAACAGAGGAGAAATGGTTCGGCAAGAACCCATCTTTAAGAGCACAAACAGATCGACCCTGTTGACCCTGTAGAGCCTCAGGAGTTTTCGCCACGTTCTTGTCGAAGATCGCCAACATTTTTTGTTTCTTCCCGATCACACACAGTTAACACACACACAGAGCGAGAGCGAGATCAATCAATAGTAAAAGTAAATGACTTTAGAATGCGTTGAATGGCCAACCACTTCTTGTGACAACCTTATTTTATAAACAAATGACAACACTTCACAATACGACTTTTTCGTTTCTTGGACAGAGAATCATAGAATTATTCGATTTTTTCTTTTCCTCCACGTTTTGCAGATATTTGTATATTATTGTGACTTTCTTTTTTCACTCTTTCACTTTAATGGTTGGGCTTTGCCTATGATGATCTCGTAACAAGTTGTGTATGCTAATAACTCAAGTTAATGATTGATCAATGAATAAGAAGTGAAACTCAAGTTAACAAGTTCTTTATAAGTAAACTGAAGCCAAAGAAAATTGTCGTAAGATACCAAAAGAACAAAAAAGGGGTGGTCTTTGGCTATTATAAGCTCTTGATAATTAAACTAACACTGTTTACGATTGCGTTTTTTGAATTGGTTCACCGTTTCAAAAGCATATAAAAGGACATAAAACCTTTGGTGAGGTTTTTGTTATGTTCAAACTCTGTTGTATGCGACCGACTTGCTGAAGAGCTTGCGGATGTAGAGAACCTGAAGTCCACTTGCTGCTGCAAGGAACATGTACTCTCCTACTGTGTAGAATATCACACGCTTTCTCGTGCTCTCATTTGCTGCAAAACAAAAACCATCATTCAGAGCAATGTTAGATTGTAAAGGTTGCATCTTTCAACATTGAAACGTATCTATTTGAGAAACATATTTTCTGCTCCAAATTCACTATATTGTTATACTGCTTCGGATCCAGTTACTTGAGTGGTCGAGGCTGAAACTGAAGAGAGATAAAACAGAAACAGAGAGCATAAGATGACCAGAGAAGACTTACTATGACGGTGACGAGTGTCACGTGCTTTCAAATACTTCTGCTCAGCAACAACAGATTCCAAAGCCTCTCTAAGCTCAGCTATCTTAACATTTACCGGGTCCAAATGTTCTGTTAACCATACAACAAAAAGAGAAGGAACATGGCATCACACATAACAACACAAACTCAATGCCACGAGATATAGAAGAAGAGAATCATCACACAACAAAGCACATTTTTCTCATTGCATCAATGACAACAGGAAATGGGAACGAACCGTCTTTGGCTAGGTCATGCTCATTGGGAATATGACCAACATGAATGTAAAAGGAGACAGTTTCAGGAGTAGAGTAAGGGTTGTGGAAACAAAATTTGTACATCCCACTTCTTGGTGCCTTAAACTCAAACTTATCTCCAGATGTTCCCTTCAATGTTTGTACAATGTTCCCAGCTGGAGACGTCACCTATATACAAAAACACACAATCCCAATGAATCAACCAACACATTACCCTATACCCCCAACACAATTCCAAACCCCCAAACCAATCAAAGATCGAAACTTTCAACAATCCAAATCAAACCCACAATTCTAATCAAACCCTAAATCAATTCCAAGATCAGATCAATTCAAAATTAAGCATCGGATTTATCGAAGGAACACACATCGAAAGCTATGAAATTGGGGGAAAAAAGGTAATCAAGTAAAGATCTCTAACCGTGAAATCCAAACCAGGATGATCTGAACCCCAGAAGATATCATGATCAACGACGACGAAGTTTCCAGAAACAGTGTCGCCTTCGTAAAGAACGTACTCTTGGACACATTCTTCGTCGTTCACCGTTACAGAGAGAGATGAGATTTGATTGATCGAACTCAATAGTATCAGACCGATCAGTACAAAGACATGGATCTTCGCTTGTCTTCTCTCCATCTTTTTTCTTCAGAACTTCGATTGAAAATTTTCAGTTTCGGTTTCTCGAGAAAATTCGCCGAGTAGAAGAAGACAGAAGAGAAGATGAGATTGAATTTTATTTGCGTTTTTAGCTGACTAAACCGGACATTTTAACCGGTTTTGAGATTGGTCAACGGTTTTTTAGTCTTTACTAATTAGTATTAATGATTAGTCTAAATTTATGATTTTTTTTCTTCTTTTTGGCAGAATAATATAATTGTTTACATTATACAAAAAATATTTTGTTATTTTTTTTTCTTCTGGCCCCTAAAATAGACTTGAGAGATTCTATAATCCAAGACATGACGATTTCGATCAAATGATGAAAAATAATGCTAATCTTTATTAGTAGGACTTAATTTTACAAAATATTATTATTATTATTATTTTATTTTTTGGGTCAACAATGCCAAATATTTCCTTTATAAATTATAACTAGGTGATACCCTGTGCTATAACACGAGATTATATATTTTGTTTACTTTTAAAAGTTTAAATATGCTCAAATATAGAACCAAATTAAACTGTTAAATTTGGATATTTGATAAATCAAGTTTCCTGCTCATTTGTACTCAAAACATATTAGTCATATATTTATAGTGATTATCAACCATATTCCAAAATATTTAGTCGATGTGAAATATACAATACACCTTTTCTATAAATTAGTTTACAACGTTACATATATATAATTTCTGCGTTTTTTATTCTTTCCATCTATACTAATCATAATTAATTACTATAATTTCGTTAAAGAAATATTGAAAATCTAAACTAAATAATGATTTGTTTTTATTTAATTGTATTAAGTTGATTTGTTGTTTCCATAAATATCTCACAATATAAAAGCAAATCAAATTAGTTTACATATATATACAATTTCGTATTTAATCTATTGATTATTTTGGAAGCAACAAAGTCACAATTGAGAAGTATTAAAGATTTTTCATTATTATTAATATTCGTAATAATTATAGGGATTAAGTATGGTAATAGTTAATATTTGATATTACTGAAGCCATTAAATACTCTGATACCAATTTCTTTATTTATAGGGATTGTACTTTTGTTTGGTTGTGTGTTTAACTATTCTTGAATCAAATAATATACATGATCCGAAAATTATTAATCTGGAGAACAAACAGATCCGCAATTTTTTTTTCTTCTATTTTCAGGTTAGAGAGGATATGTGTCCCGACCCGGTTAGTTTTAAGTGATCGACCCAAAGATATAATGATCATTTAGATAAATCAAAACTATAGGTTAATTTAATTAAATTAAGTGATTCTTTAATCATTTTTAATGAAAAACGTACGAAAACAAAGTCATAATCCAGTTTGAATCTAGTGAGTACTTCAGCTTTAATAGAATAGATATAATAATTTTTTTCTTTCTCGGGAAAAAGCCTAAACATTCATATTTCCTTTCTTTATGTTACCATAGAAAGAAAATAAAAAAATGAAGCTTTCTAAATCTCATCAGGGTGAGATTGGCAATTAGCTTCGTATGCCATCAAGGCATCAACAATCAGAATGTCAATTTGAGGGAGATTTTGTAAATATGAGAAACTTGTGAAATATAAGAGATTTAGGGCTAAGCTAGAATTTGATGGGCCTTATTTACAGCCCGTTATGAGCAATAATACTAATTATTGAACGATTTGAGTAGACAATTTATCAAACCATTTATGAGTTATGACTTTAAAACCAACAGTTCAACAAAGACCTCCAAAACTTTAGGTCCATCAAATGCTCTCTGGCAAAAAAAAAAAACAATTAATGCTCTCTACAAAAAAACAAGCAAACAAAACATTTAATGCTCCCTACGAAAAAAAACAAGAAAACAAAACATTGAATGCTCGGACCGAAGGAAAAAATAGTTAATATGCTCTCTCTCACCAAAATAATAAATACTAAAAAACATTCAATGCAGCCTCTTAATCCTTCTCTTTAAATATGATACGTTATGGGTTCCTCCCTTTGCAGCCCTAAATATCTCCGAATCATTTCATCTTCTTTTCCTTGTTGATTTCTCCGATGACGCAAAGCAGTGTTGATGCACGCCTTGAAGCACTTGAGAAGAGTCATGATAAACTGGTTGCTGACACAAATCGTCGTTTATCCATCATTGAAAATGATCTAGATTGCTTGACTGAGACGGTTTTAGGGTATAATTGCACATGTCCAGCGACGGTCGGGGCATTGAGAGCAACTGCTGTAGGAAATAGCACACAGTACATCTCTCCTTATCACTACGTCGTCTCCCCTCATCAGCAAATGGCGGCTCCGGTTAACTCTAACCCTAAGGTTTTCTTCGAATTCACCGTCGGCGGCAGACCAGCTGGTCGGATCGTGATGGAGCTCTACGCTGACACGACGCCAGTAACGGCGGAGAACTTCAGGGCACTCTGTACCGGAGAGAGAGGCATAGGAAAGACTTATGGTAAGCCACTCCACTACAAGGGAACAACCATCGACGGTATTAGACCACGTTTCATGTGGACTGGTGGAAATATCGTTGGCTCGTCCACAGCGGCAGGCGAATCGATTTACGGAGGTGTATTCAGGAACGAGAAGTACATCAAGAGGCACGACCGTCCTGGTGTCCTCTCCATGGCCGTCGGTGATCCACACACCAACGCATCTCAATTCCAGATTGTCATGGAAAAGTTCCCGCTTCTCGATGGTGTGCACGTCGTGTTCGGCCAAGTTATTGCAGGATTCGACGTCATCAGGAGCATTGAAGACGAGGTGATCAGAAATTTTGTCAACATTCCTTCCAAGCCCGTGGTTATCGCAGACTGCGGTCAGCTTTCACAGAGATCCATTTGATCCCTCCTACTACTATGACTAGAAAGTCTAATAATGATTGGTGCAGGCCCTGTCTTGTTTTCTTGTTTAACTTTGGTCTGTTTTTTGTTCTTTTATGTCGTTTGGATTTTGAGTTTGGTGTTGTGCTACCTTTAAAGTGTACTTTATCATATTTGTCACCATTGAACAATGATAACTAAGCACCTACTATTCGCTACTACTAGAATATGTTCATGTGATTGTGGAGAAAAGTGACTTTGGTATGTGTAGTACCTTCAAAGCTTATATAGGGTTTATGAGCTCGGAAGAATGACCTTAGAAATGAGAGAATCTCACTTTAGCTAGTAAATGTAATGTAGAACATTCTCTTATGCACATTTAACAGACAGTTTTTGATTGCTGTAATTTAGTAAAAAAGGATTCATTTGTGCAGATAAATGAAATCCATTGATATCAACATGCCTCTTAATTTACAAAGAATACAGTGCCAAAATCTGATACAAAACAAGATTCTTTTCTTTCAGATTTTAATAATTCTCGACACAGTTTCAATGATAGCAACCAAAATAACTGAAGCTTGTTACATAAAAGTCATGAGGATACAGTGTTAAAAGAACAACTGAAGCAGACAAAAGAAACAAAGAAGAATGGATACTCTCTCTCTGATTCAGTTCTCATTTGCCTTGACTCGTGGCTTTACCGGTAACTTTCTGGGCAATCCAACCGAGCCCGTCATACAACCCTTCTCCAGTAACTGCACAACTTGCTTGAATATGCCAATCATGCATGGTTCTTGATACTGTGAAGGTTAAGTGCATCCGAGATCTTACCAGAAGTCATGGCATCTTTCAGATCCTGTTTGTTTGCAAAAACAAGAATGACCGAGTTTTGAAGATTCTCGTGACCAAGTATCCTGGCGAGCTCATCTTTCATGAAAGAGATTCGAGCTCTGTCTGTGCTATCGATAACCACAATCACAGCATGTGTTCCACGATAGTATGTTGCCCATGAATTCCCTAGTCTATCTTGCCCACCAAGATCCCAAACTTAAAAAACAACATATCATAAGTAACATCACAACAAATCTTCAATTTTCCAAAGCTCAAAAGTTGAATGTATATGCCAGTGTCAAACAGTTATAATGTTTCAATTAGATGATAACACCACCTAAAATCACAACAAAACTCGAAAAAATGATGCTAATATTTCTTAGTCTTAATTTTACAAATTATTATATTTATTTTTCTTTTTTGGGTCAACAATGCCAAGTACTTAAGATTCATATTTCCTTTCTTTATGTTTACCCATAGAAAGAAAATAAAATAAAAATGAAGCTTTCCAAATCTCATCAGGGTGAGATTGGCAATTATCTTCATATGCGATCAGAGACTTCAACGTTCAAGAATGTCAATTTGGGGGAGATTTTTTTTTTTTTTTTTTTTTTTTTTGTGGTGTAAACAATTTGGGGGAGATTTGGTAAACATGAAAAACATTCAAGTATAAAAGATTTAGGGTGTTGACCAAAAAAAATGAGAGAGATTTAGGGTCAAGCTAGAATTATATGGGCCTAATTACCCCTTTACGACCCGTTATGAACTTTACAAAGTGCTTGCAAGTTGCAGTTACTACTACTTAAACAATATTTTAGTAAACCATTCATGACTATACAACATTCAACCTGGCCTCCAAAAAGGCTACTACTTCTTTTAAGCCTAGAAATCAAATCTCAAACGTTTAAACAACTTACTGATTTAGGACCAAGCTTAATCAATCTACCACATGTTTTTTTTTTTGGTGTGAATCAATCTACCACATGTTAGTTATGTCCACACGGCAATGTAAGACCTCAAATTGTAACGTTAACATGGAAAAAAATCTTAATTTACTGATATCATCAAGAGATACATAACCTTATCAATCTAATAATTCCAATATTAAAATGTGAAACCAGACCAGTTTAACACAAATTAGACAATTAAAATTAGTGAAGTGTTTTCTTAATTGTTTTGCTATAATTTTAAGAGCCATATGGGATCCTAATTGTTTTAAAAGGTAAGCAACAATTCTAGTGAGTCAACATCTACTTTTTTTTATTCACCTAAAGCAAGTTACAACACTTGGATTATCAGAGTTTGCAAGATCAGCAACCCCCAAACTTGGTTTCAATTAGCTGTTCTCGATGAGATGACTTAAACAGACTACTGTTTGGTTGGAACAAAAATTTGTGAAAGTTTTTTTTTTTTTTTTTGACAAACAGAGCTTACTTTCATTTAAGCAACCAAAGTAGCAGAGCTTACAATAGGATTTCCAAAGCAAAGATTGATAACCAACATAAACAACAAAGTGAAGATAGGTAGATCGACAATCATGTCCAAGAGGAGTTGGAGGTGTGAGCAAAAAAGCATCAAACCACAAGCTAGCTCAAGTTGAGTCAACATCACATTCGCAGATGTAGCAGAGATGTGATAAATGGTCCTTATCAAGCTGACATTGGGACGTTGAGGGATTTTCTATAGCAGAGAAGCAAGATGGTTTGATCTGCTCAAAGGCAAGGAAGAGGGTGATTGGGGGATTAAGTTTTGACATGGTTTGCTTGGGGATATTTCGGTAACCACATTCCATGGAAAAATGGTCATAATGCTGATACTCTTCAGCCTTTGCCACGTGGAAAGGACCTTCCTGAAAGTGGTGTTTTGTACTTGGCAGAGTTCATGGCACAGGAAAGGTATGGGAAGCAGAGTGGAAAGGTTTCGGTAACCTCCTCTCCTTGGAGAGAAGGCCATAATGATGATCTTTCTAAAGCTTTTGGTTTCAGAGCACAAATTGCAGTTTAACACTTGAATTAGATCAATGAACAGCTGAAACAAATAGGGCAGTTTCGAGAGGCACCGATAACCAACGCTCCATAGAGACGAGGTCATAATGCCGATCCTCATCAAAAGTTGAATCGAGATCCTAAATAATCCTAATGACAGGTTTCACAAATGAACTTTACAACAACAGAGCACCAATGGCTGAATATGTTCCAATTGCAGTCTTCGGACAATTGATTCCATAAATCGACACAAAGGAAAGCTACGGGAAAGCAAAGAAAATTTGGAGCAGACCTGGGTTTATGAAGAGCAGAGGTTGGTTCTCGAGGCCTTGTCAAAATCTCGCACAGCTCCGACGTCAAATCAGAGTTCCTGTCCAACTGCGACCAAGCAAAAGACTTAGTGAGGGGATATGGATCTGAGGAGCAGAGAGGTGATGGGGTTTACTTTTAAGGGAGCCAGTGGCAGAGACGAGGGACAAGGTTACAAGGGCTGTTTGACATCTCAGATCTGGCTTTGAAGGGTTGGAAGCTCGCGAGAATCACCTCACTAGGAGCAACCACTGGAAGAGACAAAGGGAGAGGGAGGGGTTGAAGGTGAAGCATGGCCGGAGTAGCTACGCAGAGCCCTGATGAACCTCCGGTGCGTTCACCGTATAAACAGACGTAGAACAAGAGGAGATGATAGAGAAGAAAATAGGGAAGAGGGAGCGTTTTCCCAGCGACGCCGAACAGAGTCAACGCCGCCGGAAGGGGAAGCCTCGGGGATCGTGCCAGAGAGAAGTGGCTAGGGCGAACTGAGCTAGTATCTTTTTCAAAAAATTGTCAAGTTTTGACATGAAAAATACTACTATTTTGTAACTAAGTCTCTATTTTTCCGAAAATTACACATTCTTGTTATTTTTAGAGAAATGCCCCTCAATAGTACTAATCTATGTTTTTCTTCCAAAGTTAGCACCTATTCTCAATTATTCCACATTTAGCACAAATTTAATATAATTAAATACTTTTAATTTTAAGAAAACTTTAAAATATCAATATTTTCAATCTCTCTCGTCTTCCCTTTGTTCTCGTTGCTGATGTATCGCACATACCGAGATATGATTCCTCCTTTCTATGGCTTGGATTCGTCGGTAGACATCAGAGCGATGCTCACCTGAGCAGTTTCTTTATACAATTTGATATATCATGGTTTTTAGGTGTTTTTAGCCATGATATAAGTTTTATTTATAGAGTCTTTTTGGTATTTTTAGAGTCTTTTGAGTCTTTATAGGATTTAGCATGGATGGGAGCATAATGAAGCTAAATAAGAGGATTTGGAGCACATTCAAGCATTGAGGCTAAGCTGTGAAGTTAGGAGACAAGTTCAGAGACTTGCATCGGTCGATGCAAGTGATGGTGTCGATCGATGCATCATCCAGCAGAAGAATCGGAAGTCTTCTCACAAATTTTGAAGATTTACAAAACTGCCCCAAAGTTTTCATATTTGCATCATTAGTCCCTGTACGTGTTTTAGGAATATATATAGGATTTTATGGTCATTTTTTAGACCTAAGCTTTATTTTCCTGCAACTTTTGAGAGAGAAAATCCTGAGAGATTTATAGAGTTTTTGGAGAGAAGAATCAAGACTCCTTCCAGAGAAGATTCAGAACTCCTTTTCTTCTTCCTTTAATCTCTTAATGCTATCTATTTTATTCATGATTTGTGTTCTTGCAATTATGTTTGAGCAGATCTGCTTGTTAGGTTTAGGGTTTCTCATTAGGGATTTCATGGATTGTTAGATTAATTAATTGTTTGGATTTATTATCTTTCTTGTTCTTCACCATAGGTTGTTCTTAATGCTAGATCTTTGATTAGTCATCTGGATTTAGATCTTAAGATTATTGATTGATATGAGAATATCATTGATTTTCCTGACAAAAACCTTTGGTGAGCAAAATACCTATTTACAAAGAGATTTGATTTAGGGATTTTGTGAACTTATCAAAACTTGATTTTATTGCTGGTTTTTAACTTGAATTTTGCAAAGAGATTTGGATTTTTGGGTTTTAAAACTTAGATAATATTTGCAGTGAGAACTGATTTATTTTACAATTGTGTTTAGAGTTCATGAACGGTGCTTAATTGTTGAATCTTGTTTGTTTAATTAATTGATCTGATTTTCCATGATTTCCTGAGAATTTATCTAGGCCTAGCGTTTTTAATTCCTCAATTCACAACACTTTTTAATTCTGTTTTTGCATTGCTTTTAATTTAATATTTTGGTTTAGCATAATTAAAAGATTATTAAATTTATTGTGTGAATCTAGAGTCTCTGTGGATTCGATCCCTAAGTACTACAATTGATCTCTTAATTTGAGAGAGTAGCTCTATGGTAAATTTGAGCATATCACAATTGTCGACGCCGCCGTTGTTGGTGCTGATTCCGTCGTATCTCCTGATCCCACCGTCGTGCAGAAGAGTGGTAGTTGGTTTGGCTTTTATCTTTGATGGTATGGAATCGGTGATTAAGGTGAGTTTTAAGCAGCTCAGTTCCAATCTGTATGTGTTTAGACTTAAGCAAAGATTTTGATGTCTTCAGCTTCTTTGGTTTGTAGTTCATCAGTTACAGAATGGCTTAGTATTGTTGATGAGACAAAGTATGGTGGTGATGGTGGAGGATCTTCTGGTTCTAGTTATCCCCATTTTGAGATTTGTGTATATTTAGGAATAGCTTCCTAAAATTCAAGAACGCATTCCTAAACATTATGTAATGTTTCCTAAACATTATGAAGTTCTTCCTAAATTCAAAGAAATGAATTTTTGAATCTTCTATTCATGTAGTGCCTTAATGTGATGAATTTTATGCACTTAATTGTTTTCAATCATTATGAGATTTTTGCATCATCACTTTAAAATGTAATCTTCATATAATATTTCAACCATTATTTTTATGAAAAACATCCTGAATTCCAAAGTGTCCTTCTTGAATATTATTATAACTTTCCTATATTTGAATAATTGTGTTTCTAAATCTCTATTTTTGTGTGTTTGCTTCAATGTATTGGATATTATAGTTTGCTCCATTAGTGAGGGGTAATGATTTCATTTTTGTGAACATTCTGATGTTTGGAAATCTAAACTTTTTTTATGAAAGTCATCATGAAGTTCAAGAAAATCCTTCCTGAATTTCATAGAATTCTTTCCAAATTTCATACAATCTTTCCTGAATTTCATAGAATCCTTCTCGAATTTCATACAACATTTCCTGAATTTCATATAATCCTTCCTGAAATTAGAGAACCTAGAGAAGAGAAATCAGAAAAAAACATAAGTGAGTTCAACGTGTTAATCGAGTAAAACAGTCGGTGAATCAAGTAAAGATGGTGAAGTAACGGACAAAAAGGAACAAGATTCAAAGGAGGAGGAAGAAATTCAAGGGAACAAGGAACAATGATCAAGAGAGAGAGAGAGAGAGAGAGTTGATCGTGAGAGAGAGAGAGAAGATCGTGAGAGAGAGAGTGATATGTATATATTTTACCTTGTTTAACCACTGTTTATTCACATATTTTACATGTTTTATTAGCTTGTTTTGTTACTTTCATATAGTTTAAGGGCTGTTTGTGCATTAGAGTAGGATTTGCATTGCATTTGCATTGTTTTTTGTTTAAACAGGTGAATTGGACTCAAGAAGCATGGAAATAGCATCTGGGATGAGAGGAGTGCAACCATTGAAGCAGATAGGAGTTGAATCAAGGAGAAGACCAACAAAGCATGAAGCACTCGACCACCACTACTCGTGCACTCGACCGTGTGCTACTCAGGGACTTAACCGGTGGGGAGCAGAAGGATGGACCACTGGACCATGGCCACTCAAACGCTTGTGGTCCGGTACATCGAGCCGACTTTCTATTTTGTTAGCTAGCCAAATCAGGGCTTCCTTCCCTCACTATATATACCCCTTGTACCCCATCGCCGCAAAGTGACTCTTTTTAGGCAAAAAAGTATCTGTAGCCACAAAAAAACCTTAGTTCTTATCCCTTAAGGGCTTTTAGCTTTTTAATATCATTTGCCACTTTTATTTACTGTTTTTCTCAGATTTTAATATTTTGTAAGTCTCATAACTTTCTGGGTATTGAGAATCTGATTTTGCTTCTTTATATTAAGTTGTTGTTCATCATCTCATCTATCTTATCATGCTAGTTTCATCATTTTCTGGGTTTATGTTCATCATCATCATGTTTTGTTCATTTGAGTAGTGAGTTAGGATTCTGGAGATGGATTAGGCTGGTTTAAGGCTGTGGTTGTTTAGATTGGTTAAGCTTGATTGTTTACATATCTCTTCTGGGTTAGATGTGCTCTAAGCTGTTTTTATATTTGAGAGGGTAAGAACAGATCTTAAGCTTCCTTGCATCATACCAATGTTTAGGTTGTTAGATAAAGCTAATGCTAGAGATTATCATGCTTATCCCAAGAGATTGGTTGTGTAAGGTGATTTTTGACAAGTAATGGTCTGGTCCTTAATGCATGTTTAGTATGGTTTCACCAATGAGAGTTGGGTTAGGATGTTACTTAAACTTGATCACATCTGTCATGAGAGTGGATTAGTGAGTCATTAAGATCATTGTCTAGAGATACCTCATGTTTGATTGAGGTTTGTTAACCAGTTTAGGTAGCCACAACTTGAACACCAGCCCATGAATCCATCTCTGGAAGCCTTGTTTGTCATTTGATTGTTTATTACTGCATATTGTCCTATTTCATTGCATTTGTTTCTGTTTTAAGTTGTTTAAATTGCTTCTGTTCTTCGTGTTTGCCCACTCGATCTAGCCACTCGACCATACACATGGTCGAGTGCTTGATCGAGCACCTTCGGGTTGGTTCATTTACTTTCTGTTTCATTTTAGCTTTTAATCTTGTTTCTTTACTGCTTTGATTATTGCTTTTGTTTAAGTTACTGCTCTTGTTTATCTTACATTCTTCACTGTTTCCATTTGTTTACCTTGCATTTCATTTCTGTTCTAAGCATTTTACATTTTGCATTTTACTTTATTGTCTTAAGGTTGTTAGAAATCAATCATCATCATAATTGGCTTAACTTGAATCACTATTCACATTCTGATTGCATACACATCACACACTTTATGGATTGACATCTCTTATACTACAACTGCATAAGAGTATTGAAACCTCTTGCACCTGATCATCACTGCTTATGTTTGTTTGATTCTGCATCATTCATTCATACATTTACACCACTAAATAGGCATGTTTCAGAGAGAGAGAAAGAGAGAGAGGATCGTGAGAAAGAGAGAGAGAGGATTGATACTAGGATTTTTGTGTGTCTATCCTAGCAGATTCAATTAACCTTATGTAGTTGTAGTACTTAAGGTGTCAATCCAAATGGGATGATGCTAGTCACTCAAGATGCAATCAAGATTTCACAAGTCAAACCAATTCAAAGAGAGTGTTTTTATCTAACAATCCTAGAATGATCAGAATGCAAAACGAAAATGAGCTACAGGACTAGAAACGAGAATGTATGACAAGTAGCAAAAATGAATGAAAACAGAAAACAAGTCTAAGCAAGAATTAGATAGCAAGATCAGAAACGGTTTCAAGATGTAATAAAAATCAGAAAGATAGAAGTCCTAAGGATGGGAGTAATTGATGTCAATGGAGTATCCTAGTGTACAGAGTGTTTAACATGCCACAAGCAAACTATCCCTAAACAATGAACATCACGACTTAGCTAATCCAATCTCTTGACAGAAGCTACTCAGATTCAACCACTTCCAAACCTAGCTCTCGCTAGAGAAACATGATCAAGCATGGCATAACAAACAAGTTCATTCACGTCAACAAACATTCTAGACAACTAATCTCTTAGGCTAGGAATGTAAGTCTCTGGTACTAGTTAGTCAGACATTTCATCAAACAACTTTTGGGTGTGGAAATGTCTAAGACCTAGTTCCAATTGATCAGAGAGAAACTAGTATTTCTAACTCTAGTCCAGAAGGGAATCATATGAATCTAAGCTTAAACACCCTACATACTAAGATCCTCCATCTAATCTATCCCATCCTCAAGAACTCTAACACTACTCGGATCTAGAAATCATCATCAACGATGCAAACTCAGAAAACATTGAATCAAGCATCATTAGATAGTCGGTTTGGGAATCTCCTGAAGCGTGTAAGACGGAGCGTCTTCCTGACATGTGTGATCGAGTCGGTGTGCGTCCAGTGGCTTGATTGGTATATGAAAGTGGCTTGATTGGTATATGAAAGTGGCTTGAATGGTGTGAGTAGGAGTGTCTCGAGCGGTGTGAGTGAAAGTGGCTCGACGGAGGTGTGGGGAGGTTGGCTCGAGCTGGGTGTATACGCATCCACTAAAACGATGATAACTCTTGAACCACACCTCCGATTGGCTTGAAATAAACGGCATTGGAAATATGACTCAATTCTATACAACTTTGATGAAGACGTCAAAAGCTGAATCCCTCGACCGCTGGCTCGAGTGATGGCTCGACTGGTGGCTCGAGTGGTGGCTCGAGTGGTGACTCGAGAGTGGCTCGAGTGAGTGGCTCGACTGGTGTGTTCCCGACGTCTCCTAGATACCTGAAATACTCCGAAATGCACAATGTATGCAAGGATGATGCAAAAACTACCTAGACATGCAAAGTGTGAAGAAAAAACTAGAAAATGATGCAAAACAATATAGACATATCAAAGATCGTGAGAGAGAGAGACAAAATATATATGCTAAGGAGAGACAAAATATAAACATATCAAGAATCGTGAGAGAGAGATGGTGTTCAGATTGAGATATGAGTTTGTGGAGACTCAAAAGAAATGAAATAAACTTTAATTTTATTAATAATTTAGGTGCTTTTCAAAATTGAAGATATATAAATTTGTGCTAGTTTTGGAACATTTGAAAACATGTGCTAGTTGTGGAAGAAAAACTTAAAATGATGCTATTTTTCTCTCTTCTCCTTCCTCCATCTCATCATTTTTTATTTTCATTTGTAAAAAATTAATCCACATCATCAAAAGAACATAAAATCTAAAGTTAATGCATTACTTAATTTACTCATTTTTGTAATATTTTATTATAATTAAAATCAATAATTTACATTAATTTACAATACAATATAAACCAAAAAACGAAATGAACAAAAAAATACAACAAAAAAAAATATCAAAGTAAAATATGAATAGAGATTACATAAATATAAAACTAGTATTATATATATTAAGTTAGTTTTTCTCTTTTCTTCTTCCTCCATCTCATAATCTCTAATATTCATTTTTAAAAAACTAATCCACATCATCAAAGGAACATGAAATCTAAAGTTAGTGCATCAATTAATTAACTCATTTTTGTAATATTTTTTTAATATGAAAATCAATAAGTTACATTAATTTAAACTAAAATATAAACCAAAAAACGAAATGAAAAATTTCAACAAAAAAAAATATCAAAGTAAAATATGAATAGAGATTATATTAATAATTGTGTAAATATTTGTAAAAGACTATATATAGGAGAAAAATAAAGCTATCATATATTTAATGAAATAACAATTAATTTTAAGATTTACAATTATTAGGACATAGAAAATAAGAGTTTTCAAAAAAAAACACACACAAAAATTTTAAAGTTTTTAAAATCAAGAAGTTATTCAATTTTTGGTGTCAAATTATAAATTCAAGTTATCGATTACAATTTGGTGTATTTATTATTTACATTTATAATATAATATAATTAATATATATATATATATATTTAAAACTTAGACCATGTTTTTAGTGTTAAATTATAGTTTATTCAATATTTTTCTTGATTGTCTGATTTAGATTTTGTTTGAATCTAATATGTGATTCTCATTGTTACAGCGAGAATCCAAACTTATGGGAGAAACCGGAAGCTATCTGAGCCAGAAATCTTGTATGTGTTGAAGAATTTTACAATCCCAGTTACTTACCCCATGGAAATTTTAGTTTATGCAATATTTTTCTTGATTGAGATTCTAGTTTATTCAATATTTTTCTTAATTGTCTGATTTAGATTTTGTTTGAATCTAATATGTGATTCTCATTGTTACAGCGAGAATCCAAACTTATGGGAGAAACCGGAAGCTATCTGAGCCAGAAATCTTGTATGTGTTGAAGAATTTTACAATCCCAGTTACTTACCCCATGGAAACAAAGCCAACCAGAGGTATTTTCATGTACCCAAAAAAATATATGAAGGGCATTAGGGATGGACATACATATGTCCAGAATACGCACAAGTACCTTGAAAAGTGGTAATGATTGTTTATCTTGTCTGATTGTTTGGTTAATTTATTATCATTATAATTTCTCTAATACTTGCTCATCATTCTTTTCAGATTTTTTTTATGACAGGTTTCAACTGAACTTGGTTACAATGTTTCCACAACAATGAAAATGAACCCAATTCCGCCTAACTATACCGTCATCAGAAGAATACGTTATTGGTTGAAGAATGATGACAATTCCTGGAGGTGTCTCATCCAATACATTCCAGAAGAACCACACAAAGCAGATGAGATTGTGCTGCTATTTCCAGGGGTTTGATCCCCACTTTTGATCTTTTTTATTTCTCCCTAGACTCTAGCTACGTCTGTTTTATTTATTTTGGGGTTACCATATATATGACTCCAAATGATAAAAACCCTCAAACTTGGTTTGGTAACTTAAATTTTTCTGATCCTTCATTTTTCAATTCTGGTTATCTATACTATTATTTTTGCAGCAGTTTTATGAAATAAATCCTGGAGTTGGATTTATTTACAGGCATGCCATCACATTTATTGCTAAAGCCATTAATTTGTTACCCAAAATATTCAGTAATGTATTTAACTCATGATTCTATTTAAGGTTATAAAAAAAACAATTAAAGGCAATATTTATTTAAAAATTAAATTTGATTCTTCTTTCATCTTTGTTTGCTTTTGTTTTTAATTTTTTGAATCATCATATAATTCATGAAATTATTAAAAGTCTAATTTTTTCTGCATATATTGTGACTCAAATTTTAAAAAATAGACATATCTTATTCTATTAATATAAATGGTGTGTTCACCAAGCCACTTCAGCTAAAATGTTTAGATAACAATTCAGAGTCTTATTATATATAAAATCAAAATAAATCTAAATTCGAATGAGCCAGAACCTTCACTTAATAAAAAATCCAAATTTAAAATTAATATATGATTAGTTTTGTTTGGAAAGTTGATTTTGTTTAATTATACCCTATATAGTAGAATTTAAAATTGATATATCTAAATTTAATAGAATTTCTAAAATAAAAATATTTAAACATATTAAAAGTTTAAAATAACACAGACGGGTTATATTGCATGACGGTTTGTATGATGGAACGGGTTTGAATCGATATTACTATAAATGAAAGTATCATTAATCTAATACTTTAGCAATGCCAATATAAGATATGTCGAATAAACTGATTTAATTAGGATTAGTATATACAATCTTAAAAAATATTAAATAAACTCCAATAAAATCAGTAAATTTCAAAAATTAATCTAAATTTAAAAGTATATAAATATAAATTAAACACATTTATTTTTAAATACAACTAAGAAACAAGTTATATAATTTTTAAAAAAAATATATATAAATCATGATAATAAAACAATTTCTTATCACAAATAAGAATTATTTCGAATTTTAAAACTTAGATAAAATGACAATATAAATAAAAATACAATATATAAAATTTTGTTCCGCGGTGTACCGCGGGTGATGATCTAGTTCTTTTATTAATTCAAAAGCTAAATAATAAATAAAATTATAGAAATTTTTTGAAACAGATTAAAAAGCCTATAAACCCATCATTTAGGTTAAGGCAACAAAATTCAAATGCACATGAATAAATTAGAAAAAGAAAACACACGTAAGGGGTGGGATGGATTCAGCTCAAAGCGTGTTGATCAAATCCTCCACCTTGATGTGTCACTGGATCCTCCTTTAAACAAATTTATCCAAGTTTCCAACTAAAGTTACCAAGCCATCTCTGTACACAAACAAGTTCAAAGCCAAAGTCAAAAAGATGAAAATGCATGACTTACACAAAGACAACTGCTTAAGGTTACATCTCGTAGCGAGTTGGTGAGACAGCTTCCGAGTGCAGCACAAGCCCTACACATACGTGACAAATCTCAAGCATGAACATGAGACAATATGAAAATTATCTCTAAGGCAGTTTGTTTTGAGCTTAACCTGAACCTTTTGGGCTGTCTGTTATACGAATCATATCATTTGTTTTGAATTACGAATGATATGATTTGAACTATTTGTCTTCGCGTAAGTACATGTGGCAACCTGTCAATAACACAACGCGATAATTTGTAAACAAGGTGTTGCAGCGTTCCACCATTTACCTGGTACAGAACTGGTTCTATGAAACTTGCAATACTAGAATAGGAAATATAAATAAATTACATGAGGGTGACAGATTCGTCAATCAAAATTTTGGCTAAATCATCACTCATATAGTTAAGACTTAAGAGATACAGTGTAGACTCCTTTCTTCTTTATAGGATTTATAATAGATTACGATATGCCAAGAAGTCGAGCAATAAAAAAACCACAAACAAATGTACAACTAATATGAGTTTTAAGATTTTCGAGAGATATAAGGAAAATACAGTATGAATATGAAAATGATATGGTAAGTTAAAAGGCTTACAGTTATTGACGGCTCACTCCCGGCCATCGCCATGGTGCGGAGGCACAGATGAATAATTACAGCTGAATGAAGGAAGCTAATGACCTCTGTATCATTCACCTGGAATAATACACTGGAAAAAATATGCCAATAACCGTAGCAAAAGGAATATAAATTAATTTCTCTACCATATTTAGAAACTAAGCTCGCTTTCAAAAAAATATTCTGGATGGTTTACCTTCACCAATGACACCTATACTAGTAAGCCGCAAACAGTACTCAAAAGGTCTTAGACTTGCTCGTTGTTTTAAGGAAGGGATAAAGGTACAATGGGATGTGACTTGTGAATAAGAATGAAGAAGAAGGCGTAACAAAAGAATACATCAGTGGCTCATACTTTCATAAATAATATTGACCGTTTAAAACATATACAAGAAACAGAGAAACTACCACACACTAGCATTAAAACAGACGAGGATATGAAAGACTTCCTGAAATGTATGTGTATAGCCTAAGCTAGCTAGCCTGTTGAAAAGGACAAAGGGCATTAACATTACCATTGAGAAACAACATCCTCGTTATGCTACGCACTACATAGTAAGACACCAAGACATAATTCTCAGGCATGCGATGGATACAGCAAACATATGAACGTGAAATCAAGCATCCTACAAAAGAAATGGAGATCATTCTCCTGAAGAGAGAGAAGAGATTTTATTTTTATTGCGTTTTAGCTTACTAATCCGGACATTAAAATGACATTTTGAGAAATGGTCAACGGCTTTTCGTCTTTATTATTTTAAACTTCGCCTTTATTATTTTAAACTTTAAAGAGTCTAAGATAAAAAATACTACAGAAGTATTACATTTACTAGATCATAACCCGCGGTACACCGCGGAACAAATTTTTATATATTATATTTTGATTTAAATTTTTATTTATCTAATTTTAAAAATTTAAAATTTTTATATATTGTATTTTGATTTAAATTTTCATTTATCTAATTTTAAAAATTTGAAATAATTCTTATTTGTGATAAGAAATTGTTTGTTACCATGATTTATATTTTTTTAAAATTATATAACCTGTTTCTTAGTTGTATTTCCAAACTAAATGTGTTTAATTTATATTTCTTTATTTTCAAATTTAAATTTAAGTTTGAAATTTACTTATTTTATTGGAGTTTATTTAATAATTTTTAAGATTGCATAAACTAATCCTAGTTAAATCAGTTTATTCGACATATCTTGTATTGGTATTGTTAAAAATAGTATAAAGATTTAGCTGATGTTTAAGTATTAGATTAATGATACTTTAATTTATAGTAATATCAATTCAAATCCGTCTCATCATACAAACCATCATGCAATATAACCCATGTGTGTTATTTTAAACTTTTAATATGTTTAAATATTCATAATTTTAGTTATTCTATTAAGTTTAGGTATATCAATTTAAAATTCTACTATATAGGGTAGAATTAAAACAAAATCAACTTTACAAACCAAACTAATCATATATAAATTTTAAATTTGGATTCTTATTAAGTGAAGCTTCTGGCTCATTCAGACTTAGATTTATTTTGATTTTATAATAATAAGACTTTAAATTATTATCTAAATATTTTAGCCGAAGTGGCTTGGTGAATACGCCATTTATAGTAGTATCGATTCAAACCCGTCCCATCATACAAACTGTCATGCAATATAACCCGTCTGTATTATTTTAAACTTAAAGTATGTTTAAATATCCATAATTTTAGAATTCTATTAAGTTTAGATATATCAATTTAAAATTCTACTATATTGGGTAGAATTAAAACAAAATCAACTTTACAAACCAAACTAATCATACATAAATTTTAAATTTGGATTCTTATTAAGTGAAACTTGTGGCTCATTCGGATTTAGATTTATTTTGATTTTATAATAATAAGATTCTGAATTATTATCTAAACATTTTAGCCGAAGTGGTTGGTGAACACACAATTTATATTTATAGAGTAATATATGTCCGTTTTTTAAAATTTGAGTCACAATATATGCAGAAAATTTTAGATTTTTAATGATTTCATGTATTATATGATGATTCAAAAAAATTAAAAATAAAAGCAAGCAAAGATGAAAGAAGAATCAAATTTAAATTTTAAGGTAATATTGCCTTTAATTGTTTTTCATAGATATTAATGATTAAGTCTAATTTATAAAGAAATTATAAAAAATGGTCAGAATAATATATCTATTGACTTTACTTAAAATTTGATTTTGGTTTGGTTCGGTTCGGTTGGATTTGTTATAACACAAGACATTACGGTTTCAATTCGTTTTGGAGTGGTTAATTTGATGATAACACCACCTAAATCACAAACAATACACGAAAAAATGATGCTAATATATCAGTCTTTACTTTTTACAAATTATTTTCTTCTCTATATTGAGTCAAGTCAACAATGCCAAAGTACTTATAAATTCTAAGAAATAATTTTTATTTTCTCGGAAAAATGTCTAAAGATTCATAAATCCTTTCTTTATCTTACCACTGAAAGAAGAAAACACAATCAAAGAAATTACAACGATCAAAATGTCAATTACTTTTTATTTTTTCCTATATATAAAAGAGGTATGAATTTTAAAGTTATTGAAATTTATAAGAAAAAAGAAATACTAACGGAGCTACGATCGGCCACAATACATAGAAAGGGACAAAGAGAGAGAGAGAGAGAACAGTCACGGACTCGGAGGGAGGCAAGTATGGGCCTATTTGAATCCCAACTCAGCTAAGTTCCAAAAGCAAAACAGATGTGTAATGAATGAAAAAAAATCTCTTCTAGAAACGAAAGCAATGTTGAGTTTTGTTTTGAGCCACATGTTTGTTTCTTTGGGTTAATGGAGAGAATCTTATTTTACGTGTTTTAATTTTTAACCAATCCCACCCAGTTGGCCAAAAAAGTGAGAAGAAGCTGGTGACGAAGGAGGAGACCACGTCGACGAGTTACTTTATTCTTTTCCTTCAATAGTTAAATTGATTTTATGCGTGGGGACAATGTAAGCAACGTGGTTCCTTTAAATATCGCAGCTTCTGCGTTTCCACTTTTTCAGCCTACGTGTTTCGTTTTGGACCGGGCAAATGCACGATTCAGTTTAACAAATAAGTTCGGTGTCCAAAAATCTTGGAATTGTGAGGAGGATCCAAATAAGATAATTAGCATGTCTATGAGTAATGAACAAAGCATGCATAATAGTTTTACATAGAATCATTTTGATATCGAGGTGCACTATTCGTATAAGAATTTTTTTTTTTTTTTTTTTTTGTGCAACGATTCGTATAAGAATTAAGAACAAGAAAAACATCGAAAAATAGTTCCAAACACTTCACTAATTTTTGATATTGATATTAAATATGATATGACTATGTTAGAGTACAATATTTAATCGAAAAATTAAAACTAACTTAAGATCGTTTTCCGTGTGTTTTTATTTTTCTTATTAATAGCTAGAGGATCATGAAATAAATTGAAAGTTGTCAAATAATCAGATATTATTGCTATTTAAAACATTAACTTATAATAGCCACCACAATTAAAGTCGAAATAGAAAAATTCGAATTTTGGTCTCTTAACTTACACGTTGATGAATAAAACACAGTTGAGATGAGAGACAAAAGAAAAAACTTACACGTTGGACCTTCCAAATATATACTAATATCGTTCATGTGTTATGTTTTTGACCGTTGGTTATTTATTAAGTGCGAACAAATTATATTATTAACTTGTCAAATATTGAAAAGGCTAAATAAGTAAATAACAAAAAGAAAGTTCAGGAAAGAACTCGACCTAATGACCTATCATTTCTGATCACCCCGGTCCTATAAATACATACGTATGATCCTTCATTACTCATATCAAGCTTCTTCTACTCAAGATCTACTTTAAAAGTTCGATAAACAAGTGATAACCACTTTAAGCTACTACAAGTTTCTTCTTCTTTCACACACAAGTTATAGAAATGGCAACAGCGTCGTTCAACATGCAGTCAGTCTTTGCCGGTGGATTGACCACCACTCGCAAGATCAACTCCAACAAGCTTTTCTCCGCCGGTAGCTTCCCTAACCTCAAGAGGAATTATCCGGTGGGAGTAAGGTGCATGGCTGAGGTACGTTATAAACTTATATACTCCACTCTCCACCCCCTTTCCTAACCCAACGCACATTCACCATATATCTATAAACTCCTGACCGTCTGGATGTTTGAATTTTGCAGGGAGAGCCCAAGAAGGAAGACTCTACAGCTACACCCGCTACCTCGGCGTTGCCCAAGTCACCATCGCCTCCTCCTCCTATGAAACCTAAGGTATCAATTTTTTTTTTTCCTTTTTTTTCTGAATTACTAAGTATCCTAGATATTATCTCCTCCTATGTTTATCAATTTTCGAAACTACTTATTACTTTTTTTTTCGTTTCAAAAGTTTAGATATGTTGCCCTTAATTCACATATTAGAAGATTTTTTGCAACAATATGTATATATTTATCTAGAGCCGTTTCATTTACCTCTAGCTAGCTAATTAATTAATAGCCATAAATTTATAAAATGTGATTCACATATTTAATATTTAAAACAGAAAAAGTTCTAGTAATAAGTTGTTCACATGTTAATTATACAAAAGAGCAATGCATAGACAATAGGATCCTCTTTATTACATACATATTAAACAACCTTTATTAGAATATATGTCTACTGATACTAATAATATTGGTGTGGTGAATATAGGTGAGCACCAAGTTTTCCGACTTGCTAGCGTTCAGCGGTCCAGCACCAGAGAGGATCAACGGACGTTTAGCGATGGTTGGATTCGTGGCGGCTTTGGCCGTCGAGCTATCTAAAGGTGAAAACGTTTTGTCTCAGATCTCCGACGGTGGAGTCTCGTGGTTCCTCGGTACTACAGCGATCTTGACACTTGCGTCGCTTGTGCCACTTTTCAAGGGCATAACCGTCGAGTCAAAGTCCAAAGGTATCATGACGTCAGACGCTGAGCTTTGGAACGGACGGTTCGCTATGCTCGGTTTGGTCGCATTGGCCTTCACCGAGTTCGTCAAGGGCGGAACCCTCGTCTAAGGGGACTGAATACGTATTCGGGAGGATGTTTTATTACGATTTTGCCCATGTATTCCTGTAAAGTTTGTGATATGTGTTAGGTGTGTCTTATAAATTATGTACTAGTGACATTTTTAAACTTCTAAAGCACTTTAAAATTAGTGATGTTCACTAAAATCAAAACGTTCAAAAATTTAGAGATTTTATAACCATACAAAATGTGAAAGAGAAAGAATTTGATATGTGGTCGGCTATCATAATTGCAAGCCTAACAAATAACACTACACGAGTTCGCCAACTATCATCAATTATTGTATTTAATGCACATTAATTAAATAAAAAAACATATATTTACAATTCTTGAAGAAAAACGTTGATTATTTGCCGACGAAACAAGTGGGGAAAATGTTTTTGAAATCAACTTGAGTGTGAGGGTGAGCGTGAGCGATTCAATATATAGGATCTGGAAAGGGGGGGAGGGGGGGAAGGACAATAATATATGAACAAATCTGGTCATTCTTACCATTTCTTTAATTAAGTGATATGTTCATCATTCAAGCATTAATACAAATCAATGAAATACAAGAAAACTAAACAAACAACTTGCTAGTGTGTCTATCAAGGAATCTTTTAACTGAATGAATCTCATAATCCCGATTTTGAAAGACAATAAAATTTACCAACTCTTATTCCCATTGAAGAAGTGATCATGGACTCAACGTTACAACTTTTTGGGTATTCTAGTACAAGAGATAAACCAAAATAACCTTATAATGATCTGACCATGAAGAGTAACATGTAAACAGAAACATATATTTTGCTAATTTATCAGGATATCAACAAGAGTAGCACAATGCGCAAAAGAAAAACACTGCATAGTGAGTGGTTGATAAAAAGAGGAAACAACACGTAGTGTGGTTAATGTTTAAAGAGAAACGAGCGTGCGTGAGTGTGAGATCAAGTTAAAGTTGATGGGCCATTTTCCATATAATTAATTGGGCCAGTAGCTCCGTAGGAGAGCCCTCATTTCCTACGTACGTCCACTTTAAAAATAAAAATATTTATACCTTTCACGTGAGATGATGATATAGAGTTTTTGACATCAGTAGAATTTATAAAGCAATCAAAAGAAGTGTGTGGATCTCTCTGGTGTGGGCAAAATCTAATAAAAAGCTTCTGTAAAACTGTTATCTAGTAATAATGAAGAAGCTTGAGATGGAGGGGGAGGCAAGAACAGAAACACAGCAGAGAGCACGTGCATTCGCAATCTTAATCCAACAGACATAATTTACGTGACTCCCACTTACCAATGTCGTTTGCTTTTTTTGTCCATTCCTTAAATAATGATGAGTCGTGACTCATCCCTCTTTTTTTTTTGGAATTTTAAAGGCTTTGTGAATTTAGATACATGATCTAGTAGTGAATTTTGTAATGTAACTAGATTTTGTTCTTTTCAACTATATATTAATTAATTGTCATCTTGTATTAGTATTTTTTTGATAATGCGCCGTTCACTGTCTCATTTTTCTTTTGCTTAGTGTTTAGGGTTTGTTTAATAAAATAAATTTCTTTTTAGAAAGTTTTTTTTTTGTTTTGTAAGAATAACGCGTTGGTAAATGAGTTTTTTTTTCTTTTCCAGTGTCATCTAAATAATTAGCATAATCAGTATATTAACATGTTATTGGATAAAAACAACATCATATATGTTTAATTAATATACGCATGATATCTTTCTTTTTTTAAGAAACACAAGTGCTTTCAACAAAAAAAAAGTGTATAGTGCTTGTCTAGACCCATTAAGGTGAAAATTTTAAACATATATTATAATTCCTAATTAAAATTCCTTTGGCTAATTTAGATTTATCATCGAACAGCAATCTTTGATGCAATTGAAATGTTAATGTTATCCTATTTTTATTCCTTACTAAATATATAGTGGTTTTCTATTAACCTCTAAATGTGTTTTGATAATCACTCATAAGGAGAAAAAGTGCAAAAAGTAAAATTGGATATGATGGTTTACTATTTCGGGAAATATTCAGATAATGATTGTTATGACAAGATCAAAAGCCAGTGGATACTGGATAGATAGCTTGCCCTTCCCGCAACACGAGAAAGATAGACAAAAAATTATTACTCGTAAAAGAAATACTACTACTAAACAAGAAGGTAGAGAAGCCTCGAAGGTGCTTGTAAGATTAGATCCAATCAAACGTGAAAATTAAAAGTAAATCCCAATATATATATCATAATGAAAAGTGTTAAAATGAAAAGCTCAAGCCGTTTTTTTTTTTTTCAGTCAACAAAACAAAAACAAAAAACATATAAAAACAAACACGGTTCAAGCCGTGTTTCATGTCTTTTATTTTTTTTTAAAGCCAAGTGACTTAATAAGTGGATAAGAAATTATGGATCAACAAAGGTCTTACCCATCAATTGATTTTTCTGTTCTTTTCTAAATTACTAGAGCGACAAGATTTTGAGTTTTTGTAGGAACTCTTAAAGTGTTGGTGTCACCCCTTAGGTCCACCACATATAGCTGACCGGTACGGTTATCTTTAATATTAAAATATCTAATACTAATAGTATGCAATGATGCAAACAAGTAAATTTATACCGTCTACACTCTACACTACAATATATATATATATATAAAACTTTGACATATATGGCAGTGATTGGTAACACAAACAAAATATTATAAGTTGTACAGTTTTGAATTTTTACAAATCACAAAAACTTTATTAAAAACTTTATTAAAAATTTTACTCTCTGTTTTTTTATACAGTTTTTATGTACACATTTTTCTTACGGTTTTGTATTATTCCGTAAAAGCTAGCTTACAGCTTCAGCTTACAATTTTGACTATGTTATCAATCAGACCCAGATTTATAAAGTTTACTCACCAATTTTTAATTTTAATTTTAAGCCGTACTAATTAAAAGTTTAAGCATCATAAAAGTCATATGATACCTAGCTAACAATAATCTACAAGTTCATTTTAGTTATTATACAGTGAGTTTCATGTAGTTTTAACAACCAACTTGTGTACATAATCTCACACTAATGCTTTCAGCAATATATGCAGATTAACATAGTGTGTGATGAAGAAGATGGGTACACACAACAATAGTGTTTTAAACTACCGCAATAGAGGTGATTATGGAATATGGATGTTAAGGCACCAGAATCACGGTGTTCTATGAGGAATCTCTTGCATCACGAAATCGATGTGATTCGACAAGGATTCAATCAAACGAATATACAATTGATCAACTATAGAGCAGCTTCCAATCGAGTGGGGAGATACTGCTTGGAGAAACATGTGATTATCGATTCTAGAGTCTCAACTTGACAACAGTACGTATTGCAAGTTGATTTGCCAACCTTGCAAAACAATTTACTATAAAAAACTGGGATATTGTTAATAAAAAAAAAAACAGATAATACAGAAACTTAAGATAGTTTTGTATCACCATTCCTAATCCTATATATAATAAGTATCTTTATGGTTATATTATTATATTAAAATAAAAAACAATTTTATTACCAAAAAATAAGTTAAATGAAACAAGCTGAAAAGGATTTAGCCCCCAAACTCAATTAGTTAGTCGTAGACTCACTTAATTGAAACAAAACCGAATTACTAATAGGAATCAAGTAGTCTTCATTCAGTTTCTTCTTAACTAATGTGTGAGTTAGAACCCAAATAACCAAGTTGCTCAATTAACACATCAACATTTTCTTGATCTCCTTCAAAATCAAAATTTTGACCTTCATTTAACAAATCTTCCCAAAAGCCTTCACCATAAATCTCCATTTTCTCCTTTTGGTACCCTCGTTGTTGATCTTCGTCTTCCTCTTCATTTCCTTTTCCCACATTCAAGAATTCTTCCCTAGTGGAATGATCTGCAAGTCCTTGAATGTGCATAGCAAGTGTGTCCAACTCCGACATCTCGAGTTGAGACATGTTTCCATATGTTTCTTGATTCATATCAACAAACGCCGAGGTTGAGGCTGCAGCATTGTAACCATAACCACTTTCATCATCATAATCTCCCACATTAACCACATTTCTTTTCCCTTGATCGATTGGTCTTTGTCTCTTCTTGCTGATCGCCTCTTCGATCTCCTTCCTCTTCTCCTTCTGCTCGACAAGCTGCTGAATAAAATCCGGATTTTGCATTGCGCGGGCGAGGAAACTCATCATTTGTTGCTGTTTTGATTCCGTCTTCTTGAGCTTCTCTTCAATCGTTGTGAGATACATCTTGGTGCTTTGCTGTTGCTGTCTCAGTCTCACTAGCTCCATCATTAGAACTTGTTTGTCTCGCTTTAGGCTATCCATCTCTCCATCTAGACCATACCTACCGACTTCTATGCAACAGTTGTCTAGAGATTGTTGCTCAGAACCTTGAGGTTGTTGCAGCTGATTACTATTGTTACTTGTTTTTCTTCTCCTGATGTTCTTGAGGAGATGCTTTTGCCCTCTAAGAAACCCTTCATTTGCAAACTCCCATCGATCCGGATTCACCTTTCTGAAACCCTATATACATCATTTTATGATTAGATTTAACTTTAAACACGTTTAATTTTTTTTTACTCACATCACAAAGCCAAAAAAAATTTCATCAACTCTAACCATCTCATTCTCTATCTTGTGTATTTTATGCGACCATAATAGTTATATTCCATTTCGTGTATTTTATATAGAGAGATGATAAACAAATTAGTCGCATGGCATCTAAATGAAAATGTTTAATAGATCTCTCCTGTAGAGATTTCTAACAAACAATGTAGACCATTTGTATAAACTCTTTTTCAAGAATTCAAGAGATCTCTAGAAACAAAAAGACAGACAAGTGGGCTGTAAAATATTATAAGTCTCAAAAAATTTCGGAGAACAGTGATCCCACTTGCATTTATATATATAAACTCACGAATGCTTCAAGCAATCATATATATTATAATTACACTAATTAACCACTCTGATATCAAAAACACCAATCAAAAGCCAAGTCTCAAGAACTCGATTTTTTTTTTTTGACTGCACCATATGGAAAAGTCCATTTCACAAATCAAATCTTTGACCCAATAGTTGTAGCTAGTCACGAATTTTTGTCTGAATTAGTAGATAGATCTCCTCAGATTCGTGAGAATCACACAAAAATATACAAAAATATATATATATATATATAGGTATATGTAGAGATTAGGACTTACATAAGTGTTGAGCTGGCGGACAAAGCTAGAGAAGTTATTGTGTTTGAAGAATCTTGGGAGGAGAGTGACGGAAAAGGCTTGTGGATCCCAGACAATGAAACTGTTATTGGATTTGCTCCAAGACACAACATGATTGGTTCTTGAATCTTCAACCAAGTCATATGTCTTTGTCAGAAATGGAGGTGGCCCTGATTCATGGAGACCTTCTATTGGTTGTGGATAGCTCAATGTTGTTGGATCATATGGGGTTGCTTCAGCCATGGAGGATGAATATAAGTAAGAGGAAGAAGAAGAAGATGGAGGTGATGGAGAATCACTAAATCCAGTAGGAAACTCCTCTTTAATGAATCTAAATGAAGGATCCATGGTAATATGGTATGGTTCAAATCAAACAATGTTTAGATCTTTTGATGTGGGTTTAATTTTTTATTAGCTTGCAATAGAAGAAAATGTGAATTGGATTGGAGAGATGTAAATATATTGAAAAGAGGATGCAACTTTGGAAAATTTGCAGAGAGGGAGGGATAGAGAGATTGTGTTTGGAGTTTTGGGGTGTGAAGATGAAGTATATATGGAGAAGATAGGAGAGGTGAGAGAGGGAGGGAGACAGAGGGAGAGACAAGGAAGCAAACAAGTTTGTATTATATTGCATTTGATGATGGATTCCTTCCTCTTTTGTATACTTTTTTATAATATTTTAATTTTTGCCTTTTTTCTTTTACTATTAGAAATATAATTGTTCTTTTTTTGTTTATATAAAAAAAAAATTGCACTTTGTGTTGTTGGCATCTAGATAGTTTGACATGTTGGAGCTAAAAGCAAATCCTGAGATATTTTCCACTCCCTAATGAGTCACTATTTGTATTTTTCTAAGCAAAATAGACAAGAATTTGTTTAATAACTTTTAATAAAGATGTGTCGTGTTGTCTTCTGATTGGGCTATATTAAGTATTGTGCATGTATTTACACCCGTCAAGATCCTTTCTTATTTTACACAAATATATCCAAATCATTGAAAAGCGACAATAAATATATACAAAAAAGTTTTTCTTTTCTTTTTTCTGTAGACTAATTTTGTTATGATTTATTTGTTGTTGTTAGATTTGAATGAATATTTGCTACTATAATTTCCCTTTTTCATTAGTTAATTAGACAGATGAACTACCATGAAAATGTTTAGAAGTGTAACAATTGGAACCATTCAAATTCTTCCTGCGCCAAAAAACAATTTTGTTAGCTAAGTATAGTACTCAAAGCGTTACCAGAAATGAGCGTTTCAAGTTTCAACTCTTACCTAGCAATGGAAGATCCAGTTTGGCTTCATAATCACAGATTCACAGTGAAGAGGAACAACGGTTGTAGTTTTATATTTCTGTTTTCAACTTTTTATGAGTGTTTATGTTTATGGTTTATCTCTTGCTATGATCATTTTCTTCGTATTTTGTTTTATTCTACAGAACATTTTTTTTAAGTAAAACAAGTATGTTAGGAAAATAACATATTTACAGTCAACTTTAGATAATGTTTTTTTTTTTTTTTTTAAAGTTAGACCACTAAATTTTCCAAGCTACATACATAATGTTCAGTTAATTCATTTGATATGTACTTTTCTTTTAAAATTAAATTATAATCAGGGCTCTTACCCTGTTCTGAATTTTCTTAAACTTCACACTGAAGGAAACATGAGTCCCACTGGAGGGAACATGAGTCCCACTAAAACCTTTTAATCCACAAAGGTGAGTGAAGCTTAATTAGATCGAATCCAAAAATGACAAGGCAGCTTCCTAGTTCAAACCACTGGAGTAGGAAGAGCGCGCACCCATATACAATAACCTTTTCGTTACCATGATAGATCAATAATTTTTATATTCAGGAAACAATAAAATCAAAGCCAAACTTTTCAATTAAGAATAAGATCTCACAGTGATTCTAATTGTGCTATCGTGTCACGTTATCAGGCGGACACCTTAACCCATTCCAACCTGGAAAAACCCACAGACTTAAAACTAGACTAGACCGGATAATCATCACATTTACCTTTTTTGGATTTAATAATCCATAAACTCTTATTATAGTAGTATTAACTTAGAAAGTGAATATATAACACAAAGTACGCATCCATATGTAACACACGTACGCGAAACCACAAGCGCGTTTTAAGCAGTGAACAGACAAATGTACACATATTCGATTACTTACTTACTGTCTTTTCTTAAATATCTTGTTTTTTTTAAGGGTGGTACGTGATACAGGTGTAAATATCTTCCAACTAAAGTATCATTATTTATATACTCGACCAAGCGAATTATACATGTCTATTTTTAAACAGCTAAATTCTAAAATTGGTAGCAACGATAACCTACCAAATAAATAACGAGATACGTATATAAAAAACATTGGGTCCAAATTTGGAAACCAAACACGTGGCCACGGCTAGATTCATAAACACGATTTGTTTTTAATTAGGGAGAAAGATTATACGTCATTATTGTTTGTCTTAGTGCTAGCAAAGCATTATCGGCTTTTGAGAAACTTTCAAAATCGCTGTGGAAGTGACACGATGCCCTTTGTGAGTGTGTCTAAAGCATCCAAAACCAAAACTAGGCAGGGATACGTGTTGGGTGCTCATTAGGTTAATCCATATTCTAATCATATAATTAATCTTTGTGTGATTACCTAAAACACGTGAAACCAAACCACGTCGACACGTGTCCATTCCCTTTTACATTATTTTTTATTCCCGATCTACTATTCGTTGATTTTGATGATGTTCACATAACATTGAAATGTTGACTCACTCTAGAAAAGGTTTGAAGAAAAAAAAAAGAGGTAAGATATTTATGTTCCTTCTCCTGAAATTAGATATTTGTATGCACTTTATTGTTTAAGATATTCGAATATTTTAATGTTCGCAAAACTCGAAATATATATCTTTCGTTAAGTAATCGCCAAAATTCAAAGGCATGGTCCTTACTCCTTCTACGTTACAAGTATGAAAATAAGATTGTTAATTCAAAAGCTTGGTCATAGACGTACATGACTTTTTTCTTGTAAAGTATGTTGAAATAATTCTTCTTATTACCAAATCAATTTATATAGAAAGAAATACATATATAAGTCCATTCGTTTTAAATCAACCTAGCTAGATAGAATTGGCAAATACTACTTCATGAAGACTGGAGTAATTAAACACGGTGAAATAACCTAAACTCGTAGTAATTCGTTTTTTTTTAATCTGTAATTTTATCTGAAATTGTTTAATCATCATACCACACGCGCGCAAGCCAAAACCACCTTGAGTCCAAAAAAACAGAAGAAGCAGTGGGTCATGTGTAACAAATTAAAGTCAAGGGTACAACATCAAATAACATTATCCGGACAGAAGCAAAGTCATATTAGATGTTTGAAGACAAGTCCTTTTGTGCATGCCTGATGCCAAATATAGAAGGAGAGAGAAAAGATTCATTTTCAAACTGAGACATCAATGATTCGATCCCAAGCCCAGTGAAGCCACTCAATGAGCGAGTTTCCATGTAATAGATATGTGGATATTACAGAATATAATTTTCATGTTCTGTTTTTTTCTTCTTCTAGTTAGGGTTGATTGTCAAATGATATGACATTTAAATTGTGTTGAAAACTTGCAACTAGACGAATTATATTGTGTCGATATGGTGATTAGTCACTGACTGAAGAGTGGTCTCTAGCTACAAACGCAAATAGAATATTACATGAGTGATTTTTGTAGATCGTTTTATAAGCAGTTAAATTTTCAGAATAGAATCTATTTTTTCTCATTCAGTGTTTGCTTTTTATGCAGCTATATAATTGTTACTGGTTAATACCGGAGAAACGATAATTATCAGCATCGTATTACATTTCACCAGGTTAGATAGTTCATGAAGTTGAACAAACTTTTTAAAAAAAATTGCTACACAGTGGACGCCCAATTTTTTTTTTTTTTTTTTTTTTCTCTTTGCTACACGGTATGTATCATTATATGATGCTGGTGCATGGGATACAAAGTCCTCTTTTAAACCAAGCACGCTTCCAATTTATATTTTTGCAGAGTACTTTTTAATGTTGTATCCCGGTTATGAGTTAGAAAGAAATTAAACAAATATATGCTATTCTTATACCTATTGTTAGTTAACAATTGTAAGAAAAATAGAAAGATATTGAAAGAGGCAAAGGGGCAATTATACGAAACGAGTGAGTTCAGTGTCACTATATGATATATTAATTCAGTTCACTTAGCTAATGCTGCTGACTCATGGCTTTTATTTTACTGAATCCATGTAAACTAGTGCAAACTGCGTAATCAGTTTATAACTTAATTGAAACGCATGTATATTGGGCTAAGGCCCGTTCATATAATGTTGGCCTCTTCTTCCAAATTAGTTGTAAGTAAACAACACATAAAAAGATAATCATAAGTTTAACAGTAATAGACGGAAAGTCCAACCTGATCCCCACTCATTACTTGCTCAATAAAAACTTACCTTACATACTTTTTTTTTTTTAAGTATGATTATGGTTTGAATTCGACAAAAAATAAATGTTTTTGCTGCTTAAGATATGAAAAATGAAAAAAGTGAAAAAAACCAATCTTCGTTTTGTTCTTCTTACCTATTTACTAGAGAGTGAGTTAACTTTCTCGTTAAACCAGGTCAAGGGCTTGGACCGGTGAGCAAGGAGAAAGATGAGTCGAGTTTACCAGGTCGGATCGTAGATCAGAAGTGGTTAGGTGGGCCGGGCGCAGTGCCACCGATCTGTAGATTGAAGTGTGGTAAGTGTAAGCCGTGTAAAGCAGTTTACGTTCCGATTCAACCAGTTCTGATTACACCATTGGAGTATTTTCCGGAAGCTTGGCGCTGCAAGTGTGGCAACAAACTCTTCATGCCCTAAAACCAAAACAAGGACCTAACTTAGTTCTTAATTAAACAATTAGTGAAAAAAAATTTATAATCTTTTTCTGCTATGCAACAATCGTTAGCTGAATCTCCTCCTGTTTCGTTTTTCGCACTACACTAGTCATTATTTTTATTTCATCTGATCAAAATTTATGTATTAATATTTAAAGAATTATAATGATTTCTGTTAGTGTTATCTATGTGTCATCGTCCAGATTTAAATTTGGTAATGCTTGTACGTTTATGACAATTTTCTCTTTATAAATAGTTTGGTTGAGGCATTTTTTTTTCTTCTAAAGTTCTAATATGATTATAGCGGTTTTAACAAAAGGAAAAATATATGACAATATATATATATATATATATATATATTTATATATAATGCATTCCTTATTAAGTGCATTTTCAGACAAATTCCTCTACACGTTTCATTGAAGGAGTTTTATGTAATGAAAGGTCCATGCATGATACTATATCTTTTTTAAGCAAAGAAACCACATGTATATGTAAAAAAGAAAAAAAAAAACACACAGGTTTAGCCTAGTTTTAATATAATACGTACTAATGCAAATTTCGATTATAGCCAGGGTTATATATATATTTATTCATTCACAGCCGCAAGTCGAAACAAGAATATAACTCTCAGAAGAAAAAAAAAATCTGTGATGTAACAATTTCTCATCTTCCAGAGGATTTGTTTATGGACATTGTTTATATATCAGTTCCCTTGAAGTATACGAGATCAGTGAGACTGACTTGCAAAAAGTGGGAGAATTTGTTCAAAAAACGGAGCTTCATGCGCATTGGTGAAGATGCAACAACAACAACAACAACTAGGGAAGGGGAGTGTCGGATGATCGTGTTGATGGATTACACTCCTTATTTAATGAGCATATATAGTTTGGTGAATGGAGGAGATGCATTGATAGAGCAGAAAGGTAAACTTATTTGCCTAAACGTTGCTTTAGATCATCAAATCAAGATATCTCAAGTCTTTCACTGTAAGAGTTTATTGTCATGCATCTTGAAAGACGAAAAGTTTAGGCTTGTTGTTTGTTATCCCTATTGGAGACAAACGAGGTGGATCGAACCTAGATTTTTTTTCCGATGGATCTGAGGTACATGTACATCTTGAGGTTTATAGATAAATAGTGGACGACTCTTAATGTCACTACTCCACACTGACGTATAAATCATGGTAAGAGTGGTGTGTCCGTCAAGGGAAACACTTACTGGTGTGCTACAAAAAGGAAATTAATCAAACAGCTTACTTGCTGATCACTGGTGTGCTACAAAAAGGAAATTAATCAAACAGCTTACTTGCTGATCACATAATTAATCTGTTTTGATTTTACAAGTGAGAGATTTGGGCTATGGAAGAATGCATAGCCCAAATCTTGACTCTATCTGCCATTTGGAGCTATGGAAGAAAGCATCCTGACTCTATCTTGTGTTAGAGAAGAAAAGCTTGTGGCTTTGTTTTGCTACGAGTATAATGTGTTGAGGTTTGGATTACAACTAAGATCGAGACCAAAAACGTGTTGTGGACTAGGTTCTTGATGGTTTTTTGATAAAACGTTGAATCGCGAGGACACAATTCACATCATGGGAGATGATGGATACTAATGGGATATCAATCCCAAATCAATCATCATCATGTATATTAACTATAATTGATCCTGTTTGTAATTCTTTAGGAAAGTAGATATACGCTTCTAGCTATATATCTTTGTAATCGTCAATGTGAATAAGACATCAAAAACTTCTTTGATCTCGACTTGTTCATGGTATCAGAGCCCTGGACATTTTTTTTCTTTTTCCGTTTCTCCTTCTTTGTTTTTGTTTCTCGATGGCTACTCCGACGAACTTGAACTCAACCGAAACTACGACGAACCCGACTGTGGTGGAGACACGCCGTACGATCTCCCCTTACGACCTTACTGCGGCTGACAACCCCGGTGCTGTGATCTCTCATCCCTTACTCAAGGGATCGAACTACGATGAATGGGCCTGTGGAATGAAAACTGCTCTTTCTTCCTGCAAGAAGTTTGGTTTTCTCGATGGCTCTATTGCTCGACCCACTGAAGGCTCTCCAGATCTCGATGATTGGTGGACAATTCATGCGCTCCTTGTTTCCTGGATCAAGATGTCTATCGATCCGTCTCTTCGTTCCAGTATCTCCCACCGCGATGTTGCTAAGGATTTATGGGAAACCTTGAATAAACGTTTTTCCGTCACTAATGGTCCTCGCATTCAGCAGCTGAAGGCGGAATTGGCCTGCTGCAAGCAACGAGGTCTCGCCATTGAGGCTTACTTTGGCAAACTCAATAGGATTTGGGACAACATGGGTCACTATTGTCCCTTGCGTGTTTGCAAGTGTGGGAAGTGTGAGTGTGACCTTGGGACTCTTCAAGAACAGGATCGTGAGAGTGACAAGGTTCACGAATTTCTTTCTGGTCTTGATGATAACTATCATACCGTGCGGTCTACTTTGGTTTCTCGTATGCCTCTTCAGCCCTTGGAGGAGGTATACAATGTTGTTCGCCAAGAAGAAGATCTCAAGACTAATGCTCGTCTAACTGAACCTACACTGGAAGTTGCTGCTCATGCGGTGCAGGTGAAGCCACGCTCGACCCCTTTTCGTAACGATGTTTCCGACCCTAATGTTGTGTGTAAGCATTGCAAACGCTCTGGTCATCCTTTTGACAGTTGCTTTGCTGTTCTTGGCTATCCTGAATGGTGGGGGTGACCGACCAAAAAGCAGGACTGTCACTAGTCGTGGTCGAGGAGGTACTTCCTCTAGTCGTGGATGTCACATTAATAATGCCAATGCTGTTCATGTCCCTCCCACACCAAACTCTCACCAGGCGAATTACGTAATCACGGATACTGATCGCAATGGTGTAAGTGGTCTCAATGATGATCAGTGGCATATGTTGATGAATCTCTTGAATGGGGGCGCCAGCACAAGCACTGAAAAACTCTCCGGTAAGTCCTGTGTTTCTTCTTGGATTTTAGACTCTAGTGCCTCTCATCACTTAACAGGAAATTTTGAGCTTTTAACGGCTGTTCGCGATATGCCTCTTGTTCTTGTTATCTTGGCTGATGGTCACGAAAGGGTTTCTACAAAGGAAGGCACTGTTGTCTTAGGGTCCAATCTGGTTTTGAAATCAGTCTATTTCGTTGAAGCGTTAACCACTGATCTGATTGCAATGGGACAGTTAATGGATGAGAACCGTTGTGTGCTTCAACTTGCTGATCACTTTCTTGTCATTCTGGACCGCGCTTCGAGGACGGTGATTGGAGTGGGTAAGCGGGACTCCGAAACCTTCTACTTTCGTAGAACAGAGCTTGTTGCAGCGGTTCGGACTCGTGAGGATACATCCTATGAGTTGTGGCATCATCGTTTGGGACATCCTTCTGCTCAAGTTATTGGTTCTCTTAAACATATTTCAGTTTCTGTTCCTTCTGATATTTCGAATAAGGCGTGTGATTTTTGTCTCCGCGCTAAGCAAACACGATCTCCCTTTCCGTCTAGCATCAATAAAACTACAAGAGTTTTTGAGTTAATTCATTCTGATTTATGGGGTCCTTATCGTTCAGCTTCACATTGTGGTGCACGTTATTTTTTAACGATTGTCGATGACTACTCACGCTCCGTATGGATTCATCTCTTAACTGACAAAACCGAAGCACCAATATGTTTGAAAAATTTCTTTGCCATGGTGAAAAATCAATTTAACACAACCGTTCAACGCTTCCGTAGTGATAACGACACCGAATTTATGACTCTGACGAATTACTTTCAGCAAGAGGGGGTTCTTCATGAGACCTCCTGTGTAGGTACTCCTCAGCAAAACGGAAGAGCTAAACGGAAACATAGGCATATCTTGAATGTCGCAAGAGCTTTGCGTTTTCAAGCCAATCTACCGATCGAGTTTTGGGGAGAGTGCATCCTTACGGCGGGTTATTTAATTAACTGTACACCATCTTCAATTCTCCATGGCTTAACACCATACGAGACGCTTTATGACAAAGCTCCAGATTATGCGCATCTCCGTGTGTTTGGTAGCTTGTGCTACGCTCATAATCAGTTGCATCATGGAGATAAGTTTGCATCTTGTGGTCGGAAATGTGTTTTTGTGGGCTATCCATATGGTAAAAAGGGTTGGCGGTTATTTGATTTAGAGAAGCAAGATTTCTTTGTTTCTCGCGATTTGGTCTTCTACGAAGATCAATTCCCGTTTCTATCATCTTCCTCTTGCACTGTTTCGCCTATTGCACACGAGGATGATGAAGCTTTATGGGCTTCACTTGGTTTGGGTTCAATACCAGATTTTGAGGAAAGGCCCACTAACAACAATGTTTCCTCTACAAGCCCAATGGACTCATCTTCTCAACCAACCGACGACAACTCTCTCTCAACACCGATCTCGACTCCATCTTCACCGCCTATACGGTCTCCTTCTCCGAAAATCTCCACTGAGTCATCGATTTCTGATTCATCTTCTGCCTCTCAATCACCCACTGTACCGTCTCTTTCTTCGTCCTCTCTGATTTTGAATTCTTCGGCTTTGTCACCGACTTCTTCGGTCGCTATTCCTCCACCACCAGAGGAGCTTGGTTGCGGCCAAAGAGCAAAGCATCCATCTGTCAAACTTAAAGATTTTGTTGTCAACACAGCTCAAACCAGTCTCTTAACGAAAACTGGTATGCCACTATATTCGATTGCCAGTTACGTCTCCTATACTCGTTTTTCAGAGACCCATTGAGCATACCTTGCCGCGATCACCACCAACTTTGAACCGAAATCTTTCAAAATAGTATTTGCGGATAACCGTTGGCGAACGACAATGGACTCTGAGGTCAGTGCACTTGAAGAAAATGCCACTTGGACTCTTGAGGACTTACCACCGGGAAAACGGGCTATTGGTAGCAAGTGGGTCTACAGAATCAAGTATAATTCCGATGGCACCATTGAACGCTACAAAGCTCGCTTAGTAGCTCTCGGCAATAAGCAGGTCGCTGGTGAAGACTATGGTGATACATTCGCTCCTGTAGCCAAAATGGGTACTGTTCGTTTATTTCTCAAGGTTGCTGCTTGGAATGCTTGGCCGGTTTATCAGATGGATGTCCACAATGCCTTCCTCCACGGTGACCTCCAAGAAGAAGTCTACATGAAACCTCCTCCAGGTTTTTATCCCAAAGATGAGACAAAGGTATGCCGCTTACAAAGATCCATTTTTTGTTTAAAGCATGCTCCAAGATGCTGGTTTTCAAAACTTTCCACCGCTCTTCGTGATTATGGCTTTCGTCAAACACATGCTGATTATTCCTTGTTCACCTTTGACTGAAATGGGGTTCACATCCGCCTGCTCATCTATGTTGATGACATGATTCTCACTGAAAGAAATAATGAAAGAGCTTTGGTTCAGTTTAAGTCTTATCTCTCTTCTTGTTTCAAAATGAAGGATCTTGGAACTTTGAAATATATTTTGGGCATAGAGGTTTCTCGCAACAGTACTAAATTCTATCTCAGTCAACGAAAGTTTGCACTAGATATTCTCACAGAGACAAGGCTTTTAGCTGCAAAACCGGCTCCATTTCCGTTAGACCAAGATCAACATCTGGCTCTCTCTACTTCTCCTATACTCTCTGATCCAACGCCATATCATCGGTTGATTGGTCGCATGATTTATTTGTCAACAACGAGACCGGATTTGACCTTCACAGTTCATACTTTAGCACAATTTATGAAGACTCCTCGTACAGATCATTGGGAGGCTGCTCTTCGGGTTGTCCGCTATCTCAAAGGTACTGTTGGTCAAAGAATTCTTCTCAGTTCTGCAATTGATTTTCAGGTTAATGGATGGTGTGATTTAGACTACTCGCGATGTCCTATTACTCGCCGCTCTGTCACGGGTTATTTTGTTCAGCTCGGAGAATCTCCTCTCTCGTGGAAGACTAAGAAGCAAGACATTGTTAGTAAGTCATCTGCGGAAGCTAAATATCGTGCTATGTCTCACCTACGTGACGAACTCCTATGGATAAAGAATGTTTTGCAGTCCTTGGGTGTTTCTCATCCTTAGCCAATGCGGATCCACTGTGACAGCAAAGCTGCAATCTACATTAGTACAAACCCTGTCTTTCATGAGAGAACCAAACATATTGAGAATGATTGTCATGCCATTTGTGATGAAATACTCAAAGGTACAATGTCTCCATACCATGTCTCCTCCTCCGAACAACTCGCAGATATCTTTACAAAACCGTTGGGTGGATTTGCATATGAGGATTTCCGGAACAAGCTGGGCATTCTCAGTACATGCACCAGCTTGAGAGGGGGTAATGGGATATCAATCCCAAATCAATCATCATCATGTATATTAACTATAATTGATCCTCTTTGTAACTCTTTAGGAAAGTAGATATACGCTTATAGCTATATATCTTTGTAATCGTCAATGTGAATAAGACATCAAAAACTTCTTTGATCTCGACTTGTTCAGATACGTTAAACGAGTGGGTCCTGGAGAACCTAACGTTAAAAATTGTTGTCTAGTACTTGTGTGCTCTTACATGTTCCAAGTTTAGTTCAAATCAAGCAAGCTCCAGGATACCAAAGGAAACAGCAAAGTAACCTAGAGAATCGTCGTTGTGATCAAAACATATTGATACTTGTTACAAGACCCACTTGTTTACTTTAGAGTATTGATACTTGTTCAAATTTAACAACAAAGTAACCTAGAGAATCGTCGATGCCATCAATAAGAGAAAACGAGATGATTATTAGTCTCACAATTTACAAATTAGCCGAACTTTATGTCTTTTATTTACTTTCTTCTCTTTGAACCTGACCACCAGAGAATTTAGAATAAGAAATTCACCTGAACTTCATTTATTTTTTAGAATGGTGTTCTCCAAATATGCAATATAGGTCGTCTCTGTGGTCGTCATCCTCTGTCGTTACATCCCAACTCTCATCGTATTTGCTTTGCTTCTCTTTTTTCAATCCTCAGCCGCTGCCTCTTATAACAGTTTTGGTATGAACCCGCATATAAACTCTTTAACATTTTTCGATCTATATGGCCTATATAGTCTTGTTCTTTTATTTTTAAAGTATAATTATGGTTTGAATTGAATTCGAAACAAAATGTTTTCTGCTTAAGATATGAAGAATGAAAAAGTAAAAAAAAAAACCATCTTCGTTGTTCTTCTTGCCTATTTAGAGAGTGATTTAACTTTGTTGCTAAACCAGGTCGAGGGCTTGTACCGGTGAGCAAGGAGACAGATGAGTCGAAGCGGTAAGGCGGGTTCCCGTCGAAGTGTCTATCAAAGTGTGGGACGTGTGAGTGTAAAGCAGTTTAATTACATTCCGATTCAACCAGGTCAGATTATGCCGTTGGAGTATTTTCTGGAAGTTTGGCGCTGTAAGTGTGGCGACAAACTCTGAATGCCCTCAAAACAAAACAAAGAACTTCATGACCTAACTTAGTTCTTAAACAATTTGTGAACTTTTTTTACAATATTTTTATGCAATGCAACAGTTGTTACCTGAATTTCATCATGTTTCGTCTTCTCATTAGTCCTAATTGAAGATGCAGATTTTGGATGTTTCATTTTTCTCACTAATCCTAATTGAAAATGCAAATTCTGGAACAATATTTCATAACACTGGTGATTCACCACCGTCAAACGCCTCACAGCGAAGCATTTTTTTTGGTGAGGGGCACAATTTGAATTTTTCAATTCACGTGTGAGGTCCCAAAATTACGTTAATATTGTACAAACTATTAAAATAACATTTAGATTAAAAATCATAAGGTTAATAACATGATGATACTAACAGCATTTGATTTGTTTTCATCTCGTGTTATTTACTCTCTATAAATATTTAAAAAGATATTCTAAAACATTTTTACTGAACATTATCTGGCACTTTTTTTTTTTTTTTTGCTTTTACAATAAAGTTGTTTGAAGGTTAAGATTTATCCGAGTAAAAAAGATAGTTACTTCTGCCATTATCTTATTGGATTTATAGTATTATAGTAAATCTTTATATCATAAAGTAAAAAATAATTACCTCTCTGAAAAGAGTCTTGTTAGATCAAGGTTCTTGGAAAAAATGTAGAGGACTTGGAAAGTTGATTTCCTAATTTGAATGAACAAAAACATAAGTTTACTCTAAGCTCCTAGGAGTAAGGGGAAACTATCTGTTGGACTTTCCAAGCCCAAGCCAACTCTCCTATTAGTATAATATTGTCCGCTTTGAGTCCAGGTGGCAAAGCCCGCACGGATTTCTTATTGGGCTCTTTCCCAATAAGCCTCATACTAATTGGAGTTGGTCTTGGCTTATATATTAGAAACTTATTTTCTAATCTTCATATGTGGGACATTGTTTGTATCCCAACAAACCTCCCCTCAAACTATGTACCACGATACTTTGGCCTCCCCTTCAGCGAATACCAGGTACCTAGGCTCTGGTACCCCTTTATTCCTGAAGTATTCTTGAGGCACCCTTAATCATGTCATCTTTTTTGAGAGATCCTCCCACACCGAACACATAGCCCACACCCACTCCCCTAGGTCCACTTGTCGATCTAGGCTCTGATACCACTTGTTGGGCTTTCCAAGCCCAAGCCAACTCCCTTATTAGTATGATATTGTCCGCTTTGAGCCCAGGTGGCAAAGTCCGCACGGATTTCTTATTGGGCACCTTCCCAATAGGCCTCATACTAATTGGAGTTGGTCTTGGCTTATATATTAATAACTTATTTTCTTATCTTCAAATGTGGGACATTGTTTGTATCCCAACACCATCCTCCTATTACACAAGGTTGCACTGTAATCATCATCAGAGTTGGCGAACACCACCAATGTGGACCGATGAATTCTATAACATCAGCAACTCAATACGTTGAGTTCTTTTCTAGAAGCTTGGGTTCGATAGGTTTCATACTTACTGATGTTACATAAGCGTCAATTGTGAATATACCTATTGGAGGACATGGTTCCGGTGGAAGCACTCTGTAAGCTAGTATGAACATTTTAAGTTGGTATTATTAAAGTGAATATGTGATTCATGATTGGAAGAATGTGATGTTCAATTTCAAACATAAGCCAAAAGCAAGATCAATATTCTAATGTTCCCGATATATGTGAGAAAAATGGATCCATAAGATTACCACTTTTTCTTATATATAAACTTATAAATTTTATATAAAACAAAAACTTACAAACACCAGATAGTTGTTTAACCATCCACCCTTAGAGGGTCTATTTCATCATGTATAATATATACCTTTACCAAAAGACATTACTCTGAAAAACACACTTAACTTTCTTCAAGTTCTAATTTGGCCCCTTAACTCTTTCGCCAATATTTCTTATACTTTTTCTTTTTTTATTCATTACTTTTACAGTAAAATTGGGTTGTCCATGGGAATGTCTATTTAGACATGGACATATTTTGGACTATTGTCCAAATGGACCGTCCAAATATAGCCCATAAACATAATCGTCCACACGGACACGCCCATTGGTTGCTGGACAGCCCAATTGACAGATACTTTTACATGTTTTTTTAACTTAACCACTTTATCTCAGTTTCCTTAACCTAAACAAAAAACCTCCTCACTGAGACTCGCTTATGGACGTCATCCTCCTTCGTTACATCCCAACTCTCATTGTATTTGCTTTACTTCTCCTTTTTTCATCCTTAGCCGCCGCCTCTTATCACATTTTTGAATTCAAAACAAAATATTTTTCTGCTTAAGATATGAAGAATGAAATATGTGGAAAACAAAACCCTCTTCGTTGCTCTTCTTGCCTATTTACTAAAGACTAATTTAACTTTGTTGTTAAACAACGTCGAGGGCTTGAACTTGTGACACCTTGGTTTACAGAGATGTTTAAAAGAATTGATTTGGTCATCTATGTCACTAAGTGCACTTATCTTTTTGGTCAAAGATCTTGAGAGAACTTCAGAGTTAAGCGTGCTTGAGCTGGAGTAGTTTCAAGATAGGTGACCTTCCGAGAAGTGAATGTTGGAACTGTGCGAGTGAGGACAAAACACAGGGAAAGATCATGTGGTGAGTTGTAGGGACGATAACAAATCTTTAAAGCCTCCCGAACGTAGCAAACCGACCGTCAGATATGGATGGGCTCGGGCCTAATGAGAAGACGTGAGGCTCATTAAGGAAGGTAGACCCATGGACTGGGAGTGGACATCAAGCCCATTAAGAGATGGCGGTCGGGGAGTTACAGGACCGGTGAGTAAGTAGATAGATCGTAGATCATAAGCAGTTATATGGGTTCCCGCTGAAGTGTATATCAAAGTGTGGGACGTGTGAGCTGTGGAAAGTAGTTTACGTTCTGATTAAACCAGGTCAGATTACGCATATACGCCATTGGAGTATTTCTCGGAAGCTTGGTGCTACTAGTGTGGTGACAAAATCTTCATGCCCTGAAAACAAAACAAAAAGATTCATGACCTAACTTAGTTCTTAAATTTGTGAAACTTTTTTTATAATATTTTTATGCAATGCAACAATTTTTAGTTGAATCTCCTCATGTTTCGTTTTTTCACTAATCCTAATTGAAGATACAGATTCTATATGTTTCATTTTTCTCACTAATCCTAATTGAAGATGCAAATTCTGGAACAACTCGCTGTGTGGAAACGAAGCTGCATCGGATCACAGACACTTGTGTTTCTGACAAGGATGTGTGAGCTGATGTGTCAAACCATGAGTGGATGGATGAAAATTCAAGCACTATTGGTATATTTATGAATATGTAAGAAGGCAATGTTAGATGTGAAAATTCAAGAAATATTCTTCACATCAACAAAGTAAAGGAGAAAAACTAGAAGAACAAGTTGTAGAATCTGCATCTAGGTTTAAGGACTATCCTTGTAAAAGATCCTAAACATAGATGCAAATTCTAGAACTTCTTTCCTTTGTTGATGTGAAGAATATTTCTTGAATTTTCACATCCAACATTGCCTTCTTACTTCCTCACAAATACGACAATAGTCTTTGACTTGTCATCCATCCGCTCATGCTTTGACACATCAGCTCACACATTCATGTCAGCAAAGCATGCGTCTGTTCAAATGCAGCTTCCTATTCCACACATCGAGCTGTTCTAGAATATGCATCTTCACTAATCATTATTTTCAAATAATCTGATCAAATTGTTTTTTTTTAAGATTTTTAAGAACAAGATCAAGAATTATAATGATTTGTCTTAATGTCAATCTATGTGCATATGGTCCAGATATAAATTTGGTAGAATGCTAGTATGTTATATCAACAATTTTCTCTTTATAAATAGTTGGCTTTGAGGCTTCTTTTGTTTTTGTAAGTTTTAATATGATCATAGCTGTTTTAACAAAAGAAAAATGTGATAAAACTTACTTTTTTTGCTTTTGATTTTCTTATTTTAAAATATTTAATTTCAGGTTAATAATCATTTTAAAATGAGTTAAAATTCAAAAATGATTTCATTCTAGATATGTAGTTTCGTTAGTATAGTAAAACCGTTGTAGTCTTATGTTCTAAGTATGGTGCAAACCAAGCAATTTTTGAAGGAGTATGCAGACTTTTTACATTCATTATATAACTTCTAGGTTGTTGTTCATTCATGTTTAGTAGTTGAAAACTTAGACTGAAAATATTAGAAACTTGCATATGATCATAATTCAGCATTAAAATGATTTTTTGGTTAGTGTCAATTATGTTGGGAGATCAGCAATCAATTTTAGAAGTTAACTCTCAAATAATTTTGGTTGATCAAGTGTAACGAGAGAACTAAATTAAAGTAAACGTGTGAAAACAAAATTCACACGACAATGTCACAAAGTAGAACACATTCGAAGTTAGCCTCGTCTTTACACTATGCAAGGCCCATTGCCACAAAGTTACACAAATATTTAAATTAAATGTACATCGTTAAGTTTATGAAAATCAAAACCTTTTTGCTTTAATACACTATATAGCAACTCTATTTTAGTCAGAGTTATTTTGATATTTCCCTTGTAATGGATAGAAAATATGTTATATTTCTTTTCAGAAGGTACAAAATCATGACAGTGAAACAAAACTTTTAGTCAAAGATTTTTCTAAGTAATACTTTAAGGGGGTGTTAATAAATCATGTCAAAGGAGAGAATAATATTCAAACTTTTTGTAACCACCAAACTAAATTATTTACTAGCTAATAAATACGGGTTGCCTTCCCTGTGCCCGATCATCTTCTTTTCTCCGTCTTCATCATTCCTCAAATTCATCTTCTTTTCTCCTTCTCCATCATCCTTCATATTCATCTTCTTTTCTCTTTCTTCACCATCCCTCATATTCATCTTCTTTTTTCTTCAACATCCTCTGTTACATTCATCCAATATGGTTCCTTCAGAGTTGAACCTCATTCGGGAGATTGTAGGGATAATAGGTTAGTTCTGACTCACAAATTCTTAACAATTCTGTCTCTCATATTCTGTTGTCTACTGATTTTTTTTTGTTTTTTACTTGGAATGATCCTGCTTGTAGGAAACGCCTGTGCTCTCAGTCTATTCTTGTCCCCTACGTAAGTTTTTAGCTTTATTAAAACTATAATCTTCTTAAATCTTGAACTAACTGATTACTTTATTAAATATATATATATATATATATATATATATATATATCTTAGAAAAGTTTTCGTTATAAATATTTTTCATATTACAACTATCTGATTTCCTTCAGGCCGACATTTGTTGGGATAGTGAAAAAGAAATCCGTGGAAGAATACTCCCCAATGCCATACTTGGCAGCTTTGATGAATTATTTGGTTCGTATGCTTTATGCCCTTCCTATGGTGCACCCTGATAGCGCATTACTCGCTTTGCTCAGTGGTATAGGGATCGTCACAAATATTGTTTTCCTAGTTATATTTTTCATGTTATGTGGCTGCAAAAAAAGCGGCTGGTTATAACTGCTATTTTAGCCATTGAATTCGCTTTTGTAGCTGTCCTTGCTGCAACGGCAATGACTCTCCAACACTCAACGTCCCAGAGGATATTGAGCGTTGGAATAGTCTCCTGCATCTTTAACACATTAATGTATGTGTCTCCTCTATCTATTATGGTAAGGGAGAATTCATCTCTCACCAAATTATTGTATGCGTTTTAATTTGAACTAATTAATTTTTTTTTGTTTTGGTTTTGAAGAAAATGGTGATAGAAACTAAAAGTGTGGAGTTCATGCCATTTTGTCTGTCTCTAGCTGGTTTACTTAATGCTTCCGCTTGGACGGCTTACGGATTTCTTCCGTTCGACCAGTACATGGCGGTGATCTTCTTGTTTTCCAAAAATTATGATCAATAAATTTTTTATCTGTTTCTACGCAATTGATTTTTATGTAATGATATCTTTCTTTTTGCAGATACCAAATGGACTAGGCTGTGCACTTGGATTGGTCCAGTTGATCTTATACGGTGTTTACTACAAGTCGACCAAAAAACTGATGGCGGAAAGGCAGTGTTTGATTGGGGTGTAGGACGTCTCATCTATTAAAAGTTGGGCTTCTTCGTTGGTTTTAGGCTTTATCACGTTTTGAATAAATGCTTCATTGGGTTTTATGTTTGGTTATTATTAAGAAGAGATCAGGATTAGGAGCTATAGTGTTGATCTCTTCCTTGGTTTTTTTTTAGATTTGAATTCCCCAGTTCACGTTTGAGATCCCAAAAAAAAGTTCTGCTGTACAAACTATTTAATCATACTAATATTGATTTGGAAATACGTTTTTAATGTAACCTTAAAAAATGTAAGTAATCACATTAAAATTAATGCCATTAGGATTAAAAATCGTAAGGTTAATAACCTGATGAAACTAATAGCATCTGATTTGTTTGGGTTCAATGGGTTTCGGGCTTACTGATGATACAAAAGCGTCAATTGTGAATCTATATGCGATTATTGTGAATATACCTATTGGAGAACATGGTTCTGGTGAAAGCACTCTTGCTATTTCACTAAGCTGGTATGAACATCTTAAGCTGGTATTATTAAAGTGAAAGCTAGTTGCATACTTTGTTAGATCTCAAAGCATGTTTAATCCCACTGAAATTAAATGAATTTACATGAGTTTTTAATGTTTGATGAAGCAAATCAATGGATGGAAAGTTCACATTCTTACATATATTTTTAATATGAGAAAGTAAAAGTTAACCAAAAAATAATCAAAACATATGATAAATATAAGCAAAATTTTAAGTAAAATACTTTTCAAATGTGTTTTTATAACAAATAAAATACTCTCAGAATGTCATACCATCTCTTGTTATTGTCAAATTAAGATTTTGTTAGCGATTCACCTTCGTGAATCAGTTCAACCAATAAAATTTCAGTATATTTCTACGAAAAGATTAAGAATCATCACGCACCTCAATACCACTGATTCGTGATCTCATATTCTTATAAGTCTATCGTCATGTATTACCAAAAAAATGATCGAATTTCTACCGTATATATCTTAGGAAAATGGTAGGAAATAAAGATTTCTTTCTATTTTCCTACAAAATGTTTTTTTAGGAATTATCTCGTAAAAAATCATAAACGGTGAGAATTTCATAGAAATTTCCTATAAAAAGAGGTTATAAGAAGTTTCGTAGGTAATAATATTGTAGGAATCGAGAACGGAAAATATGACCATTTTTCTTCGAAAATATGTGTAAGAAACAATTCCTTTCAATTTTTCTAGCAAATATTTCTTTTGCATTTTTCTGTCATATCATCCCTAAAAGAGAAGTACAACTTTTCCTTAGCCGAAAATGTCATTGTGACTTACACTAGAATACATAGTCATTAAGGGTAGAATAGTCCTTTAACAGGAATTGGGTCGGGTTTAAATTTTTAAATTACCCGGAAATTTCCAATCGGATACTTAGTGTAGAATCTTAAAACACGTTTGCTAAATTTCCTAAACGGGTTCATAAGTTTATGTTCATCGGGTCAAAGAAACACGAGTGTATTTGTTATCGGATCTTAATAACACATGAAACCCTAGATAAATCGATAATAAAATATACATGTCAGCCTCTTTCGAATCAATCATAACCTAGAGGTCTCCTCTTAGATCAAGCAGAGGAGGCGGCAGTGAAGAATCTTTTATCATGTTTTCATTCGATTAAGATCAACTCGAGTGATGAAACCAATCTGCATCCGAATGTAAATTTGACTACATATGCTAGGTTTTTTTTTTGTTTTCTTTGATTCATAGCGATCGATATGATTCTGGGTTTTTTTTTTTTTTTGTTTCCTAAGTGGAGCTGTGTTTGATTCCGGTGGATGGTAAGATATTACGGCATTTGTAGCTCAGGTATTGCTTTGTGATTCATATCGTTTTGAATTTTCTAATTCTTTGATTCCTTATTGGATTCTGAGTAATTCCTTTTTTTTTTTTAGGATAGAGTGAGAACGACGAGAATAACCTTGATTTCTTATAATTCGATTTCCTGATAAATTCAGCATCTGTCGTTAAGTTATTAATGCTTTTGTTATCAATTTTATAGATCTGATGGTAAATTTTTGTGTAGGTCTCCTTTGATATGTAAAATTGTTTCTGGTTTTTGAGTTTGAAATTCTTAGTTTAACTCATGAATGTCTTTGCTTATAGTGTTTTAGAGTGATTAAGGTTCATAAGTTTCTGTTGGAGAGCTCCACCACGATGACAATGGTGTGTTGTTGGCGATGGTGGAAAATTAAATTGGAGAAGCTTAACAAGGGTTATAATTTACTCAATTTCAAAGCAGATTTATCTCAAATGATTTAGTGTCATATGATCTGAAAATTGTTTTTTTTTTTTTTTTACTTTGTAAATTAGGATTCAAGAGGTTTCAGATGGTTCTGCATACGCACAAAAGAGATGACCTTTAAGTGATTCTAGCATTGGAAAGCCTCTTGGAAGGGGCACGTCTTTCTCGCGGGTCAGTATGCCTTTGATTCAATTAGTCTCTTTTGTAGAATTTTATATTTTTCTCGCGGGTCAGTATCACTAATCTCTAGAATTTTATATTTTTGTTGATTATTTGAACTTACTTCTAGAAAATCTCTTTAAGATCCTTCACTGTTTTTGTCTACCAATCTCACACATATACAAAAATATAACCCTGATAAATCAAATTGTTGCTTTAAAGGTTCTTTTCGAGAGCCAGCTTCAACAATTAATCATAAGTCGAACATCTTCTCAGGAGAGAAGTAGAGATAAAGGTTCTTTTATGATCTTTGGTTTTTGTCTGTGAAGATTATAAAATTGGTGGTGGTAGATTAGCTAAGAAATTTTAAATCTTCATGTGAGAATAAAGTAGTATATTTTGGATTCTCTTATGCAGGTATAGTTGTATTAATGTGACTTCACATTTTGGGTTCGGTGGTTCCATTCCACAAAGATGCATCACTATTGAACTGCAAAATATCCAAAATATGGAGAAGGAATGAACATGGAGAAGATTTGAGAAAGTTTCAGTACAACACTACAGTAGAAGAGAAGCATATAATAAGTAGAGAATAAGTGAAGGTGATGAGACAGATATGTGTACCTTTCGTTTATATAAATTTTGGTAATACTGTACCAAGCCCACATAGTTTACTTAGATTTAATATATTTAGTCCATTACGTATATACATACTTATATTAACCAAAAATATATATTTCATGTATTTATATTGATCATTTTAAAAACATACTATTAGAATAGATGATGTTTTAGAAATTTATTTTGTATCACAAAAATTGATTTTTTGTATTTTTTATTAATTAATGCTCTTAAACAGTAGATTTCAAGATTTATTAATTGAGAATTTAAAATTTTGATTAAAAAAAAATTGATTAAGTACTATTGGTTGATAGTTATTAAAAATATGTTATTATAAACAAAAATACATTTATGATTTAACATTAATTGTTTACTTAAATTTAATATATTTAGTCCATTACGTATATACATACTTATATTAACCAAATATATATATTTCATGTATTTATATTGATCATTTTAAAAACATACTATTAGAATAGATGATGTTTTAGAAATTTATTTTGTATCACAAAAATTGATTTTTTGTATTTTTTATTAATTAATGCTCTTAAACAGTAGATTTCAAGATTTATTAATTGAGAATTTAAAATTTTGATTAAAAAAAAATTGATTAAGTACTATTGGTTGATAGTTATTAAAAATATGTTATTATAAACAAAAATACATTTATGATTTAACATTAATTGTTTACTTAAATTTAATATATTTAGTCCATTACGTATATACATACTTATATTAACCAAATATATATATTTCATGTATTTATATTGATCATTTTAAAAACATACTATTAGAATAGATGATGTTTTAGAAATTTATTTTGTATCACAAAAATTGATTTTTGTATTTTTTATTAATTAATGCTCTTAAACAGTAGATTTCAAGATTTATTAATTGAGAATTTAAAATTTTGATTAAAAAAAATTGATTAAGTACTATTGGTTGATAGTTATTAAAAATATGTTATTATAAACAAAAATACATTTATGATTTAACATTAATTGTTTACTTAGATTTAATATATTTAGTCCATTACGTATATACATACTTATATTAACCAAAAATATATATTTCATGTATTTATATTGATCATTTTAAAAACATACTATTAGAATAGATGATGTTTTAGAAATTTATTTTGTATCACAAAAATTGATTTTTTGTATTTTTTATTAATTAATGCTCTTAAACAGTAGATTTCAAGATTTATTAATTGAGAATTTAAAATTTTGATTAAAAAAATATTGATTAAGTACTATTGGTTGATAGTTATTAAAAATATGTTATTATAAACAAAAATACATTTATGATTTAACATTAATTGTTTACTTAGATTTAATATATTTAGTCCATTACGTATATACATACTTATATTAACCAAAAATATATATTTCATGTATTTATATTGATCATTTTAAAAACATACTATTAGAATAGATGATGTTTTAGAAATTTATTTTGTATCACAAAAATTGATTTTTTGTATTTTTTATTAATTAATGCTCTTAAACGGTAGATTTCAAGATTTATTAATTGAGAATTTAAAATTTTGATGAGAATTTAAAATTTTGATTAAAAAAAAATTGATTAAGTACTATTGGTTGATAGTTATTAGAAATATGTTATTATAAACAAAAATACATTTATGATTTAACATTAATTGTTTTTTTAATCTACGTTAAATTTTTAAAAGTCATCTTTTTCTAATAAAGAGGAGTATGTTAAACTTAATTACTTGCACAATATTTACATGTATTTACTTTTTATACATTAATAACATTTACTCATTATTTTTATTCTTTTTAATCCAAATTTACGATATTTTGTCGACGTAGGTACCTGCGGCTGTGCCAACCATAAGTACGTTTGTTCGTTTGGTTGTCGCAGATACCTACATCATGACGCTGCGATCTGCATCTAATATTTTTCAACGTTATTTTGATTCAGTGGTCAAGAACGTAAACGCAGTCGCATCCGTTTTTTTCAACCAAACGAACAAGCCAAAGTTAATACTTTTTATGTTTTTTATATCTTTTATTGTGTTAAAACTCAATATATTATCATTTGCTTGCTTATTTTTTTTCTTCCCCTACTTTATACAAATTTATTAAAAAATATATGATTCACCATAATTGACTGTACTAAAATATAATATATTTCAATTTATTATGAACTATATATATTTGTAAACATTTCCTTGCGCTGTAGCGCGGATGCGATCCTAATTTCCTTATATATTTCTATCAACTGTTTTAATATTAATATGCATATATATTAAATAATTATTGTCTCGCTATGTTAGTTCCTAGTCGAGATGTATACTAGATCCATTAATTAATAGTTAATTTTTATAAGTTATAAACAAAAACATTATTTTGAAATAAAATTCTCATTTTTGCCAGAGCATTTCATAACATCGGTCATTCGCCATCGTCAAACGCCTTTTTCAACAGTGCATCGAAGGATTTTTTTTCGGTGAGGAGCACAATTTGAATTCCCCAATTCATGTTTGAGATCCCAAAATTATGTTCTATTGTACAAACTATTAATTTGGAAATACATTTTTAGTTGGGGGATTTTCAAAAATACCTCTTTTCCTATGTCACTTAAAATACACTTTCATGTTGGTCATTTTCAAAAATATTTTTTTCTATGAATAAAATCACTAAATTCTAAACCCTAAACTCCAAATACTAAACCCTAACCTCTCAGAACTATATACTAAATGTAAAATGAGAACCCAAACCTAAAAAAAAAATTTAAAAATTAATTTAACACATTGAAATTATGTAAAAGAGGGTAAAAATGAAAATATTAAAAAAAAATGTATTTTTGAAAAAGGTATCGAAAAAGGGTATTTTTAATGAATTCTCTTTTTAATTTAACTTTTAAAAGTGTAAATAGTTACATCAAAATGCCATTAGAATTAAAAATCATAAGGTTAAATAACACGATGAAACTAATAGCATTTGATTTGTTTAGGTTCCATGGGTTTCGTACTTACTGATGTTACAGTAGCGTCAATCACTCAATTGTGAATCCATATGCGATTATTGTGAGCATATCTATTAAATGACATGGTTCCGGTGGAATCACTCATGCTATCTCACTAAGCTGGCATGAACATTTTAAGCTGGCGTTATTAAAATGAATACATGATTGGAAGAATGTGATGTTCAATTTCAAACATAAGACAAAAGCAAGATCAGCATTTTGACATTCCCAATATATGTGGGGAAAATGGACCCATCAGATTACCACTTTTTTATATATATAAACTTTTAAAAAATTACAAACACCAAAGAGTTGTTTAACCAGCCACCCTTAGGGCTTCTCCATCAATAGATCTTAATATAAGTTTCTTACAATGAAAATTATCCAATTATTATTATTTAATTTGATGAGTTTCTTAGATAGTGTAATAACTCTCTCCAAAGTTTCTAAAACCTCTTATTTAAGAAACTTTAAACCATATTTAAGAAACTCAAACAATTTTATATTAATAATTTTTCTCTCACTACTCTAAAAAATTTATGTTAAGATACTTTAATGGAGATGATCTAAGTGTCCATTTCATCCTATATTATATATACCTTCACCAAAAGACATTACTCTGAAAAACACCCTTAACTTTCTCCAAGTTCTAATTTGGCCCCTTGAATCTTAAAACTACTACTCCTCCCTTCATATCCTATATCTGTTATTCCTCTCGGCAGCAACAGCAAGAAGCCTTGAGACACCTTGTGTCCACATTTCATACTCTCTCTGGCTCTTGCACTCAAATTCTACAATCCCTCTCGGAACTGTCTTTAACCCAAAGTATCTCAAATCCTCTCCTCCTTCCAGCAAATGGCGGCCTGGCCAAGCCGGAATATTTTTGATCACATCAATCACAACATCTGAAATAATTTAGAAGAAGAAGAAGAAAAGATTAGGGCCATTAGGCAAAGAAAATGTAACATAGAGTCTTGATATTCACATTTCAAAAGAAAGACAACAAGAAAAAGAAAAAAAGTTAAAGATGGCGTCTCCTTTTGTTTGTTCTGATCCTCTGATCACTTTAATCCCCAAAATTCAATTTAGACCCACATCAAAGTTTAAATTCTCATACTATTGATAGTATTAGTAGATAGAGGCAAAGCTAAGTATCCACCTTTAGTTATGTCACTTTAGTACTACTGTATGAGAATATCAAACTAATCCTGTCTTTGAACTGATTAGAATCTTGAATGATGTTAAGGAGGGATAATACGGACACTTACTTTTATTCTTCTTTGTGAATGTCCCTCCAACATGCTTGCTCTTCATCTTCAACATAACCTTCATGTTCAATAACCAAATCAAAACCATAAGAATGATGTCAAGAAATGGTTTTAATCAGAGACTAAAGCGGATCAAATGACTTAATTGGTTTCTTTATGCTTATTTTCTCTTATTTTCTTGGTCTATGAGATCTCTTTTTCTGTGTTCTTTTGTATTCTTTTAACAAGATCACACTCATGTGGGTGACTTAAAAAGTATCCACTGATTCGCCAATAATGTATCTTATTCTCTCTCTTTAATCTTTTTTTGTTTTCCTCTCTTCAAAGTTCATCAGATCACTGATATCATTGCTCAAGAAAGAGATATAAGAAACTAGACAGTCGAGACACAAGAAAAGAAGGAATCTTACTTGATTTAGCCTGTTTATGTAAACTGAGACTATTTTCCAATGAAGATCACCTGCCAAAACCATAACCCATTAGTTAGCAAAAAATGATCCAAGAAAACAAACCAAAACAAGAGACAGACTGCTAAAACATAACACAGCGTATTCACCTTTGCGGGTGCGTTTAAGAAGTTGGCAACCTCGAGCGAGCCATTCTCTGTTGCAATGTCCCAAGAAATTATCCTCAACTAGAAATTCGCCACTGTGACTGCTGTTCGAGCTGCCAATGCTGCCGTTACCATTACCATTATAATTGCTACAACCTCCAGGATTGATTCCTTTATCCATTGGAATAACTGATGCAATGTTCCACACCTCCTTCATCGCTCTCGCCTTCAATGTAGCCACTCCTCTCAAAGCTACACCAGATACACAACAAAATAAGACATTCAGTTTCTAAAAGACATTATTTCACCAAAATGTCAATGAACTGAGAACTAATGAAAACTTAGAAAGTACCTGTGGCAGCTCCAGCGGTTAGCGTCATGATATCTCCAGCTGATCGAACATTAACAGCAGAGCTAACAACAGAAGCTAAATGATCCCTCTCAGCTCCCATCACTTCAGCAGCCTCAACACATTGAGCAGCCACAAGAGTTGCAGCAGAAGCAACAGCCATATCCGTTTTAGCCATATTCTCATCTTTCCCAGAGCTGGAAGAAGCAGCAGTAGCAGCCGCGATCGCAGCCACCGCTGCAGCCACACCAGCAACGGATACAGCAGCGTGTATCTGAGCATTGTGAGCCCTGGTCTCTTCCTTCTTTCTCTCCCTCCGGTCTTTTCTCCACCTTCCCACAGTCTTGGACTGTGTAGTTGTTGCAGTGATAGGTCCTGGAGTTGACCCCGTTGAACGGAACTGAGCGTTGTAGTTGTTTGTAATGTTGTTTGATTGGCAAAATTGCTGCATACACACAATTAAAACAAATTTAAGTTCTTTAATTCAACAGAAAACGGATAAAACAAATGAAGCAAGAAACTAAATAAGGTAAACTCTAACAAAAACCAAATCGAGTAAAGAGGATTGCTTTATATTAAAATACTTCAATAATATAAGAATGTTCATAGAAGTAACCAAAAACGAAGATTATATGATCTCTAGGTAACGGTGAGAAACAGAATTAAAAAAGTATATTATCGTATCTTAAGAGTCATTAGCCGGAGAGATTAAAGAACAGAACATAATGAAGAATGTTTTTTGAACCTTAAGGTCGTCGACTTCATGAGGCGAAATCGGAGGACTGTCGGTTAAAGAACCATTGAGAGGACCGCTGCTGTGAGAAAGCCGACCAGATGTTCGTGGCGACACTTCCTGCTGCAAAAAACAAAATCAAAAGCATCGGCATGAGAAGAAGACAGAGAAAAGAACAGTGAAATTGTTAGCTTTTTGACTTCAAGAAAACTCCAAACTTTGTGATTATGTAGAGGGCCCATGAAAGCAAAGTGAGTGTTTTAGAGAATCATATCGATTTATTAAGGATGTTATATAATTACAAATCATTACGCATGAAAAAAATTCTCCTATTGTGAAATTCACTGATAAAAAGTTCATGATTCATGATGCTGAAGAAGAAGAAAAATGTGATCTTTAGACTAAAATCGTACTTGACTCACGAAATTGTTATGACCCTTTTGGAAATTTCGATGAAACTGAGAACACATAATGTCAAATTGACGAAATTAAGAGAATCGAGACAGAACAGAACAGAAATAAATTGTCTTTTTGTCTGTATATGCTCTGTTTTTTTTTTTTAAGAAGAGCGTTATAAAAAAATAATATATTCTTACAGACTGAGACAAGATACGATCCATGACCATCTGAGAAGTTTCAGAGCAAGCGAAGGAGAAAGGGTTTCCGGAGACGAAACCGTTCTCCTCCGTCTCGTTATCACCGGCGGTGATGGGTTTTTGTTGTTGTTCCTCTTCGAGAATGACTGTGGTGGTTTCGATTGAGGCTTTTGAGAGGAGTTGCTGAGAAGGAGTGAGGGCTTTAGAGACTTCGTGAGCTGAGACGCTCCAAGAGCGAGATAGAAACTCCATCGGCTCTAACGGTGTCTCCGGTGGTCGGAAAACTGGGTCGGACCGCCATGGAGCAAACACTGGTTTTTCCATTTTTACTGTGAGAGAGAGAGAGAGAGAGAGAGAGAGAGAGGTGGAAGACAAAGATGTGAATGGGTTGCAGTGTGTCTGTGATTAGTGACAACGAGAGAGAGAGAGAGAGAGAGAGAGAGAGATATCACTCGCAGTGCTTTTATTTTTCTCTTCTGCTTCAATGCTTTACTCTCTTAAAAAGAAACAATTTGATAATAGTTAATTAAAGGTGAACTTAAAGGATTTTAAAGTTAATTAATGAAATTAAAGGATTATAAAGTTAACTAATGAAATTAAAGGATTTTAAAGTTAAATAAGGGGTTAAAAGTTAAGTTTTGCTTCTAAATTAATTAATTCACTTAGCTGTCAATTTTCTTGTATTTAATTGCATCCTTATCTCAATTTTATACTACAATGTTTTTCATTAAAATCCTATAAATTTGTCATTTTCTTATATCTAAAAACATAATTTTTCACATTATGTTTGGGTTGATTTGGTTTTATCTTCTTGTAGGGTATAGTATTTTTTATTACGTATAAATTTTATGAAAAACGAATTCTCAAATATTTAGTTTTATTAAGTGTTAAAAATTAAAAGAAAAAGGGAAAATGGTAACATTTTTAAAATGGTGAGCCAAATGGCATTTTGAAAAACAATCCCTATAAAAAAAAAGCAGAGGGAATATGTTTATTTTGTGTTTAAGATATTTGCACTGAATGACTTGAACCAAGATTATGTGAATTAATAACAATCCTATTTAACTTAAGACTTACACAAACAATACTAATATTTCACTTTTTATTAAACAAATGAACATAAATTATAATTTAAGAAGGCTCTGAGACTTCTCTCCTCTATCTTAAAAGAGTGATAAATGGAAACAAGGCATAGATGATAAGGGACCTCATGAGACATGAGTGACCTGCAAAATGTGGCAAATTCATCATTATTGAAATATTGGCATGGCAGGAGAAAGGTGTGCTCAACTTACATCATTCCATGGATCCTTTGTTAACATTAAAATAAGTTGGTATATTTGTTAAGACCATGATTTAGTCAACGCTTTTTATATGTGGTTCGCTGTATATGTATTCTCTTCTTCTTATTATTATTTATTTTTTTTAACTTCATATGATAGTTTATTTTTTAATTTGATAAAATTTTATTTCGTTGGCAATATAAATCAAATTTATGGATCGTAAATGGCAAAGTAATCTATTGGACGGAAATCTAGAAAATGAAAATTTGCACTTGGACTCTTAACTGGTTGATGGATTGGCGTTATAGTTTGACAGACAAGGAATACAAGAAAAACATAATTAGGCGTTACACTCTGATAAACAAGGAATATAAGAAGGAGAAGAATTAAAAAAAAAAGAATTGTGAAAATTTTAAATAATGAGACTTGAAAACCTTTAACTATACATTGGTAAATAGACCTTCCAATTTTTCTTTTAGATTCAACTCAAATTGGTTTCTTGGACATGAGTGTCAACCAAAAAAATGGTGCGAGCTAGAGCCAACCTTCGTTGCTGCTACTTGTCCCAAGGCCACAAACATTTTAACAAAAAAAAGATAGGAAGTAAACAGAAAAAGGCATGCATAAGTTATTAACAACTCGTTTGTCCAAAAAAACAAAAAGTTATTAACACATTGGTTTTTGTTGTGGTGAGAGAAAATAACATGATCCAATCTCACGTGGCTCACATCAACGGCATAGGACGGACCCACAATCTTGTTGCTGAACCTGATGGTTGGTTTGGACTCTGGACCGGACCGAAGAGCTAGCTACAGAAAAAGGTACGAGATAATACGTGGTCGGCAGTGAGTGGAGGAGTAACGGTAGTGGACAAAAGGGATAACCTCAGCAGAATTGGTCTCATTTGGTTATAAAGAAAGAGAGTAGAATTCTTGATGTGGATACTAATGTTCTCTCACCCTTTCGAATTTATTTCATGTGTTCATCATTTTAACTGTTTTATAAGTATTGTTTTTAGAAGCTATACAAGATTTTTGTTACGACTTCTATTGCAAAAATATGCATGCACACATAACGATATAATATTTTCTAAAGGAAGCTTAATTATTAGCATTGTTTTTTTTTTTCTCGTAAAGAGGCTATATGCGTGAAATGGAATTTCTTTTGTGGAAGCCCTGATAACTAGAAGTAGTCCACCATGGTACTACATATTCATGCACTATTTAGTTTGTGTACCGTAGCGAATTGTGATCACGCTATAAAGGTCGTCGAAAAAGAGATATGGCACTATGAAGCTGGATCGGATCACAAAATATTTGGGCCATTTGATGGGCTAGACCTTGGGAGAAACTGAAATTCTTTTTAAACAGGTGGGATAGATTATTTGGCTGATGGATGGGTAGTACATCTTCATCATAAAAGTTCGACATGCATCTCTATGTCCCTAAGGTTGGTCCTTTCCTTTAACCACTATTATGAAATTTATTATTTTGTACTTCTTGTACTACATAAAACTTTTTAGAGAAATCATTGGTTATATTATATGTATGCAGAAATTTCTTGTCATGTAAAGTATCCTTGCCAATTAGGTAATGAAAGATCACTTGATTTAAGATTAAAGATCACTTGAAAGTATTAGTAATGCAAAGCAGATACACAATAATCATCATGTAGAGCATTTGAAATAGACATATATACATGTACATGAGAGTTTGATTTGCGGTAGAATCCAGTGAACATCCTGAATCAAGATTGCGTTCGTGGGATCGGGTCTGATTCCCCTCTCGCCCATCATCTTAGCTAAAACCCGCTTGCCAAACACGATGTTCCACAACTTTGACATCGACCCTCAAGCCAACGCCCTCGCCTCCCGTCTTATCTCAGGTGACCCTGACCTCTCCACTCGCATGATCTTCCACACCACTGACTTACTCAAAATGACCAAAGAGGTTTTAAGTGACTACGACGTGGTTTTCGTGGCTGCTCTTGTTGGATTGGACAAAAAGGCAAAGGTTAAAGCCATTGAGCACTTAGAGAAGCACATGGCTCCTGGATCACTTCTCATGCTTAGGAGTCGTCATGGCCTTAGAGCTTTTTTATATCACATCGTTGATCCTTGTGATCTGAAAGGCTTCGAGGTCTTGACTATTTATCACCCGATGACCAATGCAGTTGTCAACTCAGTGGTGGTCGCACGCAAGCTCGGTGGTCAAACCACGACAGTAATGGATAGTGAGGTTCGTAGCGGCCAGATCTGATGCAACTCTACGAACAGATCTGATGCAACTCAGCAACTGTGCCAATATATGTACAAGGTATATGACTAATAAATAATCCTGGAAGTGTGTTGTGCCATATTTATTTGTTGTTTTCATTTAATGTCTATGTGTGTGGTGTTTTATATTTTACGATCCGTGATTATTGTTATTATTAAGAAATAAGCACCAGTGACAGTGGTGTATTGTTAATCGATTTCTCGATCATTACATTAATATTAATTGGTTGATTTCACTTTACTACGAATAAACAATACATATGCCCTTCATAGATACGGAAATCAAGCACTCCTATACCAAAAGTCAAATTAAACTGTAGATATATATATATATATATATATATATATATATATATATATATATCCTCAAAGACTTTTTTTTGGTACTATTAGAGAAATTTGTTTTCTTGGTCAATAATAGCATGCATTGTACGGTAAAACTCATGTCCACGTGCTTGTCCATGAAACTCATGTCCACGTGCTTGTCCATGAAACTCATGTCCACGTGCTTGTCCATGAAATACACAAACATCGATATCAAAAAGATAATAGACGAGTAAGGTATTGGACTCGCGACGAACGCGATCTTGGTTTGGACTTTGGTCGTCTGTTGGGTGAGGAGATCAAATTCGATTTGTCGTTGGACAACTCCCAAGATCTAGTGTTGGTCTAAGTTTCCAATGGCTTGACACGTTGTTTGAGAAAAGTGGGGATAAAAAAACGACGTCATAGTCACTTAAAATCTGTGTATATTGAGTACGTCGGTGGTGTGGAAGATCATGCACTTAGAGAAGAGAGTAAAGCTCAATCCATTGAGCACTTAAAGAAGCACATGGCTCGGAGCGCGTCTCATGCTTCTTATTAGAAGTTCACATGGCCTTAGAACTTTCTTAATCACCATCGTTGTTCCTTGTGATTTTAAAAGCATCGAGGTGACATGCAATTTATCACTTAATGACCGATAAAGTCGTACGTTAACTCGGTGTTTTGTTTTAGCGTTACTAGCTGGCCAACATATTTCGGCGATTCATTTGGCTGAGTTAAAGTTCAGCATTTTTTTTTCAAATTAGCGATCAGTTGTTAAAAAAAATATATAGTTGACAACAACTACAAAACTAATTTTATCAATGTAATTTACTATTTCTTAAGTATGTTGTTGACAACTACAAAACGAGTCAATTATGAAGACAGTTACTGTAAGGAGTAACAAACAAATTGCAATGGGCTTCTTTACTCCTTACAGTTACTGTCATCTAAAATTAGCGCATGGTTTGTTTTACATATGGGTTCTGAAGCAATTATTTTGAGAATGATCTACTACTATGCATATTTAGTGAACTGACCCAGACAAAAACAAAAAAATCATCTATCGCTGAAAACGTTACAACTTTTCTTAGGATTAGTTTGTAGCGACATTATTAAACTTTTGCCACAAACAAGTGGAGATTATATGATTATATCAAATACACTTGTGTTATAGATGAATGTGATGTCAGTATGAATCTTTGGTAGTTAATCAAATGTTGTGATAATTAAACGTTTGACCTAGCTAGCCATCGAACTTGATTTTGAAGAAATATTCGGATAAGCTAAAAATCTCAAGTGGCTTGGTAACTAAAATATAAATAATAGTTGCGTATACGTGTACATACGTATATACATACGTATTTACGGAAGTCAAAAGCTTCGATATTAAACTACACGCCAACCCTCAAAATAATTTCAGTACATGAAACCTAAAAACATTACGATCCTGAGGTGATTATTAATCATGTGAATGAGCTTAAATTAAATTATTTAAATAACTTTTCTTAGTAAAAATTATATTGATTTCTTAACATAGATCACAAGTAATCCATATTTTACAAATCGCTAGGTGCTAGTCGAATGGTTGTGATGAGTCTAGCGCCTAGCAAGAAAATCATCGAAGATTAAACGGAGATTAATCGAAAACTAGTTTTAGGATTATTTTAATAAATTAATAATAAAATACAAATATATAGATTTAAATATATGTAAATTGCTGTTCATGTTAAAGGAAAAAATATCAAATGAAATATATAACTATAGTATTGTCTTTAAAATTACGGTAAACACATAAAAACGTAATTTTAAAAGAAAAGTTTATGATTTTCATTAAAAGTTTGTACAACATCATAAATTCTTAATTTAAATATCAAAATAACAAAAATATACTCCTATATTAAAAACACAAATCTGGAGTCATCTTTTAATTTTAATGTTTGGTTGAAAAAAAAAAATCTCTAAACATCCTATATTTTGAAACGGATCAGTATATATTTTATTTATATTTAGATCCAAAAATAATCAGTACATACAAAATTAAGCGGCAAGTACTCGGTTAGACAGATTTTAATCAAATAGACAGACATAATTGGATAGTCAATGCTATGCGGAAATTAGTCATACATCGAGGCGCAGAGAATAGAGCTAACGATTTTACGGGATATAATTGGTGTTAGGCGGTGATTTTTAAAACATGGTAAGCAGGGAAGAAGACTACTAGTCTTAGAGACCATCAAGTTGTCTTAATTAAAGTAAAGATCAAGGAGGAGATTTTGTTTCTGTCCCAATCCACAGTATCAACATTTGGTTTGGGTTCATGCTTTTTAGGAAATTTAATACTATATAGAGAATGGTCTAAAAGCTATCGAAACCGTGTTTCTGGTGGTAATTAACAAACATCCGATTATTTTACTTAATGCATCCTATGAAACTATGAATGTATACATAATATATTACATATGGTTTGCTGGATTGTGTTAAGTGTTAACGGAGTAAAGCTTGTGTCGAAGAAACAAGGCAATTGTCGTAGACCTACTTATTATATGATTAAGAGCCTTTTCTTTATTTTGATAAAAACTTAGTACTATAAAGCCTATAAGCCTATTTGTTAATTTTAAATTTTGTTTACTTTTCAACAGTTCTTCTAACACATGTAGCTTAAGAGTGCATATGCCAATATTATCATTAATGGTTTATTCAGGAGTTACAATGATTTCTGGCTTTACATTTAAATTTTTTTTTTTTTGCAAAAGCAACTTTATTTTATTTTCTTTCAATAAACCAATCTTTATTTGTTTTCTCATAAAACAAACAAAAAACAATATAATAAAACGAGCCATGAAAGCTGTTAGATCCATGGGGGCCAGCAGCAGGTAACCTCAACTTTAAAGAGTTTTCGCTCGCAAGTTCGACCTCGGACTCTATCTTATATCCACAAAAATATAAGAAATTCTTTTTGGGAGAGTTCAATTTAACCTTTGCATAGTAGATAACACTTGATCGAATTTGATATATGAGAGAAGTCGAATTGGTTAGATATGTATGCATACGCAAAGGTTAGACAATGTAAGTAGATGATGCATGATTAAGGTATTATAAAGAACATTCTTTGCTAATTCTGACCTTCTCTACCCAACCAACGAAAGTCAAAACTATGCTCCCCTGTCACCCAATATATCTATTTTCTTTATTTCAAAAACTTATCAATCATCACAGTTGAATTCATCATCGTTATTAATAAACATTAAACACACATGTAAACAAAGACCGACTCTTCAATAATAACCATTCTCTCATGTCTCTCATCTACAATAATTTTCCCAAGATATCAAAATATAACTTTTTAAAAGGAAGTGGTTACACCCCCAATTGTGTATACATATGCAACCTTATAGTCCCATTTCCTAAAACACAATACCCATCTCACAAAAACTCTCTCATCAGTCATCATCACTCATGAAAGAAGAAACCTTCTTTTTCCGGTGGCGGTTCTTGGCCTCTGGTCTCATTTTCCTCTTCCTTCTTCCTCAAGCTTTCACTTACAATACTCATCCATGCTTCCCACATGCTCCTTTCCTTCCTCCAATCGCAAACCCAAGGCTCTTAAAAGCTTTCGCAGCTCTTCAAGCTTGGAAGTTCACCATAACCTCTGACCCAAACGGCTTCACTTCTAACTGGTGTGGTCCTCATGTATGTAACTACACAGGCGTGTTTTGTGCACCGGCTCTTGATAACCCTTACGTCTTAACCGTCGCTGGTATAGACTTAAACCATGCCAATATCGCCGGTTATCTCCCTATAGAGCTTGGTCTGTTAACCGATCTTGCCTTGTTCCATATCAATTCAAACCGTTTCGAAGGTCAACTCCCCAAAACTCTAAAATGTCTCCAGCTTCTCCATGAGCTTGATGTCAGCAACAATAAACTCTGCGGCGAGTTTCCTTCGGTGATCTTCTCCTTACCTTCCTTGAAGTTTCTCGACATTAGGTTCAATGAGTTCGAAGGAGATGTTCCTAGCCAACTCTTTGACCTAAACCTCGACGCTCTCTTCATTAACGACAACAAATTCCGGTTTAGGTTACCGAGAAACATAGGTAACTCTCCAGTTTCGGTTCTTGTCTTGGCCAACAACGATCTCCAAGGATCTTGTGTACCTCCAAGTTTCTACAATATGGGGAAGACGTTGCACGAGGTCATTCTCTCGAACTCACAGCTAACCGGTTGTTTAAACCGAGAAATCGGTTTGCTTAACCAGTTGACGGTTTTTGACGTGAGTTACAACAACTTGGTGGGTTCTTTACCGGAGACAATAGGTGATATGAAGAGTTTGGAGCAGTTGAACATCGCACATAACAAATTCTCCGGCTACATTCCGGAGAGTATCTGTCGGTTACCAAGACTCGAGAACTTCACTTACTCGTATAACTTCTTCTCCGGCGAGCCACCGGTTTGTCTGAGGCTTCAAGAGTTTGATGATCGTCAAAATTGTTTACCTTCAAGGCCAATGCAACGGTCTCCTACTGAATGCAAATCTTTTGCTTCTCATCCTATTGATTGTGGATCTTTCGGCTGCTCTCCACCTAGCCCACCGCCTCCACCACCGTCTCCTCCACCTCCACCGCCACCACCACCACCATCACCACCGCCACCATCACCGCCGCCACCACCACCGCCGTCACCACCACCACCATCACCGCCACCACCATCACCGCCGCCACCATACGTGTATCCTCCCCCACCATCACCGCCACCATATGTGTATCGGCCTCCACCACCACCGCCACCATATGTGTATCGGCCTCCATCTTCACCGTCACCAAATGTGTATCCTCCGCCTCCTTGTTGATCTTCCACGGGGCCGTGCATGACTAAGGCTACTTTTGACCGAGTGGGATGCAATAGTTGAAACTGCCATCTGTTTAGGTGTCGTGTTCTACGTTATGTAACGCTAGTGTTCATTTAATTGTTCTTGTTTTACTAGTATTATTTATTTTCTTCAAATTTTATTCTCAAAAAGTTGAATGAGCTTTAATTGTTTGTGTGATAACAAAAAATATTTTAGTTAAATGAAAACTGAGGTGAGATATTTGTAAAATGCCCTGGCGAGACGACAAGTTTATTAAATAGTAGTACATTTACTATTTCAAATATGATCACGAGTCGCTTCTTTCTCTTTCCCATCGGTTACATTCTCGTACTAGTAGCTAAGTCTCCTCAATCCGACAATACAAGAAATCATGTCTCTAGTAATTGCATGTCCCATTGTACATTTAATTTTCACCAAGAATCCCAACCGGTCCCCTTGAGTTAGGTGTTTTTTTTCCTCTCCCCTTAAGACGTTAAGGCAATTTTTGAGAGAACCCCTTCCGTAACCCTAATTGTTGGTCGATCCGTTGTCCTCGTGGGTTTAACTCATTTGAAACCGCTTTTGCAAAACCTACTTTTTAAAGCATTTAAAACTGAAACACTAACATGGCCATCGGTAAAGAGGTTTATGCTCACTTCGTGGTTTATCATTCCGAATTGTTACTTTTATCTTTGGATATGATTATGTGGTTTATAAGCGCATATCTTAAAGGATAATTTAAGTTCCAAACGTATGATTCTTTTCCTATAATTCAGGTTTTAGAAAAAACTTAATATGATATGTGAAAGAACCAAATGTACTTGTTATTAAAAACGTTAACAGTGATTAACCATATCTGAAATCACAGTAACAACTCGAACCATAAATGGTAAATTCTTAAACCATTATAATGCCATGAGTCCATGACTTCTCCGAACGTATCAATGTACTTTATAGATGGAATTAACTAACATGCCGTTCGTTCATTTTCATCCTACAAACAATTACTAAAACAACACATTCGGGCAATGTGCCAATTGGTTGACAAAAAGTTTACAAAGTATTATACTTTTAAATTAGATAGAATAGAATTAATTAATGAATGTGCCTTCATTTTCATATTACAAACAAATAAATCATATTTGGGAAACGTGCCAATGGTTGACAAAAGTTTGTAAACCGTGTTTCTGGTGGAATCAGTAACAACCATTTGAGTAAACTAAAGAATAATTCATTGCTACTACAACCATAAAAAGTGAAATTTCCTTATTGGGCGTTGGCAAAGCAGTTTTGTATTGATTTGGAGTTTGGACCAACCAACGGAAACCCAATAATCTAGCTTAGCAATTTGGTATTGGTTCTGAAACCAAAACTGGGGACGGTTCAAAATAAGCCGGAAATGAATGGGGTTATTGGTTTCATGATTTTAATGGATTTGAAAATCTAAAAAAAAATCATGTGTTATTCAATCATTGATTTTAAATACTTATCAAAATAAATAAAATGAGATTTTAACAAGTATTTGTAAATCATATAACCAATAACACATAATTTTGATAAATATTATAAAATTATTGATTAAATAACACGTGATTTTTATTTTATTTCCAAATCCGTTAAAATCTTAGAACAAATAACCTCACCGAGGAAGAAGAGTGATTCAAGGAGACAAAACTGGTGGAAACTGCAAACTGCGAAGTTGATGTGTTGTTACCAAACCGACAACGCGACCTTTAAACCATGACACTTCACCATCAATCTTTAAAACATTGACCATTTACCCACCGGTTATATACTCTTTACATACACATTGCCTTCCTAATTTGTAACTTCATCATATTATTAGATGCATATACTACATATGCATAAATATATTTTATATATCACATGTGGATGTTAATAATCATTATAGGATGTTAATATATCATGCATTGGCCCCATAATCTTTCTGCCTTTTTTTTCTTTTTCTTTTTGTAATAAGAGAACTTTACAGAATTATAGGAGTTGCAAATGTTGGGAGCATTCTTTTAACAACCAAAAAGAGAGAAAAAAAACAATATATTTGCTTCTAACGTAGGACACTTTGAAGACATCTCACCTTTTCATTCTTTCAGGTGACTCCTTTTTCTTTTTCCTTTTGTTTTAGGAGATTTTGATGACCCCTTTGGTTATCCTCTTTTGTGATTTTGAAGATATTGCTATTGATGTTTGTTGGTGGGCTTATAATGTGCGTGCAAAAAAGATTAACCGATCGAGTTTAGAGAGTTGGGAACTTGGGATACATCTTTATATAAACGTGGTAGCTAGGTTTGGACCACAAGTGAAGATAGAACATCTTTTATCCACAAAAATTCATCTTATCCTTTTTAGAAAAAAAGTTTAGTCCCATGTTTAGTGAAACACTCGATTAAACTCAAGAGTGAACAAAATTTATTGACAAAAAGTTTACCGCAAATCCATCATGAATAAAGCCAAAATCCAAACGACCAATATGGTCCATACACAGAGTTTGCGAGTAGTGGATGAATGAGCCAATACACACGGGTTTACGAATGCCATATTTTTTTTTTCACTATTGATACATACGTTTGTGATTGTTTTAAACAAGTATCTGAGCAATTTTATTCTTTTGCATTCCCACGTAAAACACACGATATATATCAACATCATGTTAGTGGATTTTGGGTTCTTAGAATGAAAATGACAAGGCATTATTGAATTTACTAACATGGCATGTTTATTGCGGCAACCAAACAATGATCTTTCATTGGTTTAAGCATGTATGTATGACAAATTATTATTTTCTTAGATATTTTTGATTCATGAGCTATGTCGTTAAAAGGAAAAATTCGGACTTTTGCTAGTAAGAAGAACTATAAGCAACATAAATAAAATCCAATTGTATACTTTTAGAAAAAGAATTAATGAAAACCAAATATATAAATAAATGGTAATTGAACAATATCATGCAAAAGAACCTTAAAAAGCAGAAAATCGAAGGAACCGAACCATACCACCCCCAAATATCATGCAATATATGTTAATCATCCTTTCATCCAATTAACCAAAAAGCTATCGTGATGTCTCATTGCTATTCGGAAATATTACTATTAACTCTTTTGTCCATTTCGTAAGAAATTGACAAATAATTTATGTCTTTCTTATTGTTTCTGGTTAGGCCGTAACAATACTACGTACTAGTTAGTATTCTATTTCCATTGTTTTGAGCGACTATATTGTATGGTTAGCAATAGCATGTGAGAACAGTATAGTAATAATGTAAGAAAGTTTATTAAGAATTCGTTTGGAAGCAAACACACGCAGCAAAACATCATGGACCGGTTTATCATTATGCATGCGATGAAAGTTCACTTTGGATGAGTGACCCTCTGGTTTATCATTTCAACAAGAGAGAGAAATAAGCAGCTCAAAGTGTTCCTTAACCTAATTGTACTGTTGTTGTTGGAATTGTTCTTGTTTTTATTTTGATCTGTCATCTTCTCTTCGGATGACTGACCCTCTGGTTTCTCCACCTCCAATTCCTCCAGATTTGCGATGTCTGGAGAAATTCCTACCTCCATCGTGTGTTGCTCCTGTTCAATCTCCGGATACTGTAATGATTGAATCATGTTCTTCTCTTTCTTCTATCCATATGCGGGTTGTCCCTCCTCTGTCCCCCAATCTAGCGATGACTTCATCTACCCCAATTTCTCTTGCTTCTTCTTCTTCGGCTGGAATTTTGGGAACAGATCCCTCATCTTCTGTGAAAGCTTCGCCAACTCTCGGAAAGCATATGGCAACTACTTCTTCGACTTCCGCTCCTGCAGCGGCGGCAGTAGACTCTTATGAATTCAATTGGGCATCGAAATTAAAGCCCTCTTGTCGAGTTCCTCCTTCTTCTGCCTCGGTCTCAATCTCTCCAGAAGGAAGGTATAGGGTAAAAGTCCCAAATGTTGTTTTTGAAAGAGGAGCAAAGATTCACTCTGATTATATTGTTGGGATATTCTATGGTAATCCTCCATCTTATGGGAAGATTTGGGGTGTGTTAAACTTCCTATGGGGCAAAGATCGTCGGGTGACTGTTCATAATCTCACAAAAAATGCTTTTCTATTCTACATACCCTCTCCGTCTCTCCGTCGTCGTGTTCTTCAACATGAGCTTTGGTGGGTTGGTGATTCTCCATTCTTTGTAACAGAATGGAAAGCCTCTTTCAGTCTAAATCCTCCTTCCTTGGAGAAAGCTCCTATATGGGCTAAAATTGAGAACATACCATTTGATATGGTTACGGATGAAGGGATGAGCTTTATATCAAGTCCATTAGGACCGATGGTGGACTGTAAACCCTTCACAAGTATAAGTTCTGCGGAGATCAAAGTGATTGTGAATTTAACAAAGCCACTTCCAAAGGATATGGAGATTGAAAGGGAAGATGGTTCGGTTTGTATCCTTTCTATCTCTTATCCATGGCTTCCTCCTTTGTGTCCCATATGTAATGAGATTGGTCACAAATCAGCTTTTTGTCCTAAAGCGGTCCCTGAAAAAGTCTCAAAGTCTCATCCTTCATCTGAATCCAAGCTCCAGGATAAATCCCCTTTGTCTCCTCGTACAGTCCCTTCTGGTACTTCATCAAATAAGATATTCGTTGCAAAGGTTCCAATAGTTCAAGCTTCAAATGGTGCTGCATCGATCTCTAAGACTTCTATTGTGTATGATCTTGAGCGTCCTTCTGAAGTGGATATGATTGGTTCAGAGGTTTTAGTTACATCAGTCTCACTCGTTGGTGGAGTTGTTGCTGCAGACATAAGTTCAGACAAATCTGTGACAGGCTCCGTTTCAGGTTCTGTTGTGGCAGGTTCAGATGCTGTGGCAGGTTCAGATTTTGTGGCAGGGTCAGTGTCAGGAAATTCTATGGTAGCTGCAGTATTAGAAGGGTTTGGAAAATCAGAGTCAACAGTAGTGGTTTACGATGCAGGGCTTCCATTGGATGTGAATCCGTTTGTTAAAGCTGTTCATACAACCTCCTTAAAAGCCTTGGAGTTATAAGAATCAAATCAAATGCGTTCGTCCAATCCTTTTGATATCTTGTCTGTTGATCAAGCAATTGTTGATTGTGATCCAGAGAAGGATGTGTTACCTTGGAGTTAACTCACTTCTCACAACTTCCTTATATAAAATTCAGCTAGATTCGAAGAAAAGGAAAATAGGCAGCAAGAAATCACCATCCAATGGTGGCGGTTCTACTCTGAAGGCAGAGAAGCGTCACCATTTAAATCATTTTTAGATGTCGGATATTTTTTTTTGGAACGTGCGGGGAATAAATGATCCCACTAAACATCGAACGCTAGCTAACTGGATTAGTTCAAGGCCAGTATCTTTTGGAGCGCTCCTAGAAACGCACGTTAAGGAACATAATCTACAATATATTATTTCTTGTATAGGATCAGGTTGGTCGGTTATAAATAATTACCATCATTCTGATCTTGGTAGGATATGGCTTATCTTCAAACCACCGACTATAGTGAAGCTTTTGTTTTCTAACCTTCAGTCAATCACGGTGGAAGTCACCATGGAATCAGGTCACTCTTTTGTCTATACAGCTGTTTATGCCTCTAATGATTTGGAAGAAAATAAGACTCTCTGGCAATCTCTTCGAGATACTTTTTCTTCTTTCTGTTTATCGTCGTTGCCATGGATGGTTAATGGAGACTTCAATGAGATAATATATCCTTCAGAAACTTCAAATGTTTTGATTTCTAGGTCTACAAGAGCTATGAGAGATTTTGGTGAGTGTTTAGCGGATATTGGTCTTTTTGATCTTCCTTTCCAGGGTCCATGTTACACTTGGTATAATAATCAACAAGATGCTCCAATTGCAAAGAAATTGGATAGGTGTCTAGTGAATGGAATCTGGACTGGGTTATTTCCTACAAGTCACTGCACTTTTGTTGCCCCAGAATTCTCAGATCATGCGCCTTGCCACATCAATTTATTTACCAAGGCCCCAGATTTTGGTACGCGTCCGTTTAAGTTTTTCAATCTTCTAATCAAGCATTCGTCTTTCTTGGAAACTATTCAGACCGAGTGGAATGCGTGGAACGCTCCTGCTAGATTTCTCTTTGAGTTTGGATTCAAGCTGAAGTCTTTGAAAAGGCCTCTTAAATCACTCAATAAGGAAAATTGCAGTGAGATTGAAAAGCGTGTGTTTGTAGCCAGTGTTTTGCTAAAAGCTGCTCAGGCTACTGTTTTACAAGATCCATCTGTGTCCAACATGCTACTTGAAAAATCTGCTACGGAGAGTTAGATATCATTGAGACTCGCAAAAGAGAGTTTCTTCAAGCAAAAATCTAGGATTAAGTGGTTGGCTGAGGGAGATTTCAACACTTCTTTCTTTCATTTTGTTACTAAAATGAGAAATGGTTTTAATGCGGTCAAATACTTAATTAGACAGGATGGTTCAAGGGCTGAGACTTCCAAAGAGATTCATGAGCATGTTGTGGCTTACTTTGAGGAAATTTTTGGATCAGTTAGAGGCCATTTCTGTGCAGAACTGCCTCAATTTTTGGTCTCCCTTAATATGTCATGTTGTTCAGTTTTGCACCAGTCCATATTAAGTGCTCCAGTCACTCAGGATATCATCAAAACATCTTTGGCAGGAATGCCATCTAGTAAAACGCCAGGACCATATGAGTTTACCGCTGAATTTTTTAAAGCTACGTGGAGTATCTTGGGGAATGAATTGGTTACTGCAGTCCAGAATTTCTTCCATTGCCCATTCATGCCTACGGCTCTTAACGCTACCTCCCTGGTTCTGATTTCCAAATGACCAGGAGCGGATAATCTTAAAGATTATAGACCAATAGCTTGCCTCAATACAGTCTATAAAATTATCACTCAAATCATGGCTGACAAAATTAAAAGCGTCCTTCCAGACATTGTGGCCCCTAATCAAACAGCTTTTGTTAAGGACAGACTCCTCTTGGAGAATGTTCTCCTTGCTTCTGAGGTGGTGAATGGCTATCAACAAACCTCTTCTTCTAGCCGAATAACGCTCAAAGTAGATATTTCAAAGGCTTTCGATTCTGTTCGATGAGACTTTCTACTTCAAGTGCTTCAGACTTATCATTTCTCTGTGAACTTTATAAAATGTGTTAAGGCTTACGTATGTTCTCCTTCATTCTCAGTTAGCATAAATGGCACATCTTCAGGATTTTTCAAAGGCAAATCGGGACTAAGACAGGAAGATCCGCTTTCTCCTGCTCTTTTTGTGCTTTCTATGAATGCTCTGTCTCTTATGTTGAATCAGGCTGAGGTAGATGGGGTTTTCAAGTATCATCCTGGTTGTGAAGAGATGAAGTTGACTCACCTCATGTTTGCGGATGATCTTCTTATTTTCTTAGAGGGATCTATGGAGTATTTGGAAGGAGTTTTCTCAGTTTTAGCTAAGTTTGAACTGCTTTCTGGATTGGGAGTAAATTTATCTAAAACAAGCATGTTTTGCTCTGGGGTCGATGATGCAATGTTGCAACAAATTTTCAATAAGTTTGTGCTTATGCCAGCTTCTCTTCCCGTTCGATATCTGGGTCTACCTCTTTGTTCTAGGAAGCTTTCCGTAGCTGATTTTGATCCTCTACTAGCACAAATTAGAAAGAAGCTTAATAGTTGGACTCATTGTCACTTAAGCTTAGCGGGAAGGTTTACACTTCTATCTTCTATCATTCCTGGGATCATTGGTTTTTGGAGTTCGGCTTTTTTTCTCCCAAAGCAGGTCATTCGACGCATACATACTCTTTGTAGTGCGTTTTTCTGGCATGGATCAGCTCAAACAGGGAAAGGGGCAAAAGTGGCTTGGTTTAACATATCTACCACTAAGCAAGAAGGTGGTCTAGGTTTGAGAAACTTATCAGCTTGGAATGAAACATGCGGTCTAAAACTCATTTGGATGTTGTACTTTAAAGCTGGTTCCTTATGGGTGGCTTGGGTGAGGAGTAAATATATTTCTCACACTTCTTTCTGGGCTCTAAATGTACGGAACTATAGGTACTCTTGGATGTTCCACAATCTTCTGAAGTTAAGACCAAAGGCATGGTCTCTTTTCAGGATTCAAATTGGAAATGGTGAAAATACTCTTTTCTGGTGGGATCCATGGACTCCGTTCGGACCACTTATTCAATTTTTTGGTAATAACGGGCCAATGCTTCTCGGTGTTCCTCTGTTTGCTACAGTCAAGGATCAGCTTACTCCCACAGGTTGGAATCTCTCTCCTACAAGGTCAGAAAAACAAATCCTTCTTTATACCCATATCACAACTATTTGTCCTTCGGCTTATAATGATACTGCAGTTTGGTTGTTTGATAAGCGGGTTCAGACATCCTTTTGTTCTCGTCATGTTTGGAATCATATTAGGGATAAAAAATCTTTGGTTACTTGGTCCTCTTTGGTGTGACACAAGGCCAGAATTCCAAAACATGCTTTTTCTGTTTGGTTGTTTGTTCTGAACCGTAATCCAACTATGGATAGATTTTCTCAATGGGATTGTGATGTGGGCACGACTTGTCTTCTTTGTGGAGTTGAAGATGAAACTAGGGATCATCTGTTCTTCAATTGTCACTTCTCAGAAGATGTGTGGAAAAAGATGGTATCTAAGTTGTTGATTATAATCCCTCCTATTTTATGGAATCAGATTATGGAATGGCTACCATCTGCTTCTTCAAACAAAGACATTTCTCTAGCCTTGCTTCAGGCATGGCAAGCGTGTATTTATGAAATCTGGAGAGAGAGAAATCGTAGGTACCATTGTGGCACCACTTTGTCTTCCCAATCAGTTTTTCATAAAGTCTTAAGTGCGGTCAGGAATAGAGCCCAAAGTTTAGTCTTTCTAAATTCGAGGCGAGCTCCATTACTCCATTGCTGGACAGGGCCCCAAACTTCCTCCTTTACTCCTCCGTGAGAAATCTGAGATTTTATAATCTCTTGTAACATTTTCTTGTCTCGTTCTCTTCCTATTTTAGACTTGATCTTCCCTTGTTTTCTTTATTATAAATCTTTTTTATCTTCTGTAATCTAGCTTTCAGCTAGTTTTCTACCTCTTATGTAATACTTTATTATCTATAAGAAAACATTTTAATAATAATAATAATAAAAAAACAGTATTAATTAAATTACTTGGAAACATTAGATACAACTTTGCTTATTTGATCGGTTACTTACATCTTCGCTAATGGATTTATTAAGAATATATCAAAAGCTAATACACGTGAACAACACGAACTTAAGAGTTCTTCAACGTGTCTCTTTTTATAAAGTGGCTTGATGTTAACTAAGTTATGAAAAATAGTACTCTATAATTAATAAAGAGATTTTAATAGATGAGAATTATATTTAAATTAGATGGAAGATTGCATTCTAAATATATCATCGACATGTTAGTTTTTAAAAAGATGTCGGTCACATATTTTTATATTTCTCTACTTTTTTTTTTTTTTATCAACTTCTCTATTGTTTCTAATACGTACTAATTATAATCAAAATAGTACATCATCATACTTACCAAATGTATTTCAATTAATAAATAAGAAACGTTATTAATTGTACTACTATTTTTATAAAGGGTGGCTTTCCATAACTATTATACATGTGGATATATTTAAAGAAATATCGGGCACTAATTAATTTCTTTTGAGGGATTTATTTATTTAATGTATGCACAAATTTTAATCATGCTATTTTCAGAACATATCTCATGGGGTCACAAGCTTTGAAATGATTGTACTCTTTCCAAATTTATAAATTAACAAAAAAAAAACACATTTTAATAGAGAGATCTTTTTCATGGATCCAATCTAGTAAACGGTAGAGAAGACTTCGTCTTCACAATCATGTGTAAATGTGTTCTATTCTAAAATAGTATTATCTACATATGGTGTATGACTAAACAAAAGATTATGCATAACTAAAACAATTTTACCTTCTTAAAAATATAGTATTTCCTTAAAATTATTTTCTTTGATTTTTTTAGTTGTTATTCCAGAGTAAAAATTTTGTTTTCTAATACTACTTGTTGGTTTTAGATTTTCAATGTATATGTTTGGTAAAAACACTAATTTTATCATAATTATTTTAATGATTTGATCAATAAAAAATTAAAAAATATATTAAAAATGTGATATAATAAAATATTGATTTATTTTCTTAATTTATGTACCAAGTTTTAGAACAACAAAGTAAAAAAATCTGGAGGAAGTAATTCACACTCAAATTAGCAGAAGAAGACAGGTTAAAGGACCAACCTTTTGTAAAACCCAAGAAAAAACACAAATTTGATCAAAGGACAGACTTGTCATTTACGTTCATGATTCAGATCTCTAATTTTTCAACCTACATTTTAATGGCACCTAATCTTTCGTTGCACAAATCACTAGACGATACAAACTAATCCGCTATTACAAAAGTCATTTAAACAAAAAAAAAAAAAAGATTAATAACTTTGAAATTTTGAATAATGATAATCACAAGTTAACAAACTTCGACACAATCCCCAAATCTCCGATTACGATTAAGCAATAAAATTTAAAAAACTCCTCAACGACCGTATCATTTTCTCTTAATTGCATTGATTACACCAATTTTTTTTTTTAAAAAAATATTCAACTCTCTGAAATAAGTTTTCTACCCCTAATTAATTCTCATTTAATATCATTACTATTCAACGTTGCAATTTCCAAAACAAATCTCATTCATTATTAAGCTAAAAAGAGGATTTTAAAAAGGTAAGAAAACTATTTTTATATAGTAAAAAAAATAATAAAAGAAAACTACCGTTGTGCGTCAAATCATTCTCATCTTTTATTTTTGTCGCACAAAAAAGAGTTTCCAAATCTAAAAGAATATAATTGCAGAAGACACAAAGAGAGAGAGAGAGAAAGAGAGAGAGAGCTGTTGGAGTGTGAAAGAGAGAAGACAATGAGATGACTTTCACTATCATTTTGCAGCCATTCTCTCAATCTCTTCCTTCGGTATGTTTCTTCTTCATCTCTCTCGGCTTTGCATTTTTCTTTCTATTAGAATCTGTTCTTACTTCTATATCTCTTCTTTGTTCTGACACTTCACTTGTAAGATACTTGTTTGGTCTCATTTCCGATTTGTACATTTTGGATCCAATCTACTCAACGAGTCATTTTGTGTGTCTGTCTCTAAGAAAGACTCCATCTTTTTGAGTTGCTGTAGCTACCCATTTGCTCTCTTTCTGGTAAATTTGATCTGAAAAAAAAACTCGACAAGTTATACATTTTTTTTTTGGTCCTTCAGTGTTACATTTTTTTCTTTGTGTGTGTGTTAAATCTGCAGTTTTGAGTCTCTTACAAACATTGCGGTTGGTGTGTAGTCTGATTCTTGTTTTTCTTTTTTTTTTTTTTCCTTCACTAAACCAAAAAAAGTCTTGATTTTTTTTTCCTCTGTTGTTTGATTTCTCTGGTTTTTACTTAACATTGTTGTTAAGTGATCTCTTGATTTCGACTAATACTTCTCTTTTTGGAGATTCTTTGTATCTGTATGTGTTGGAATGTATCTGTATCTGTATAGTCCTTATTCCTTAAGACCAGAATAAGTTAGAGATCTTTGACTCTGCTTCTGTTGACCCTTATAGTGTGGCATTGTTTGCTTCAGTTTTGTAGGTGAAAGCCTGAGGTAGAGAGAGATCAAAGAGCTCTTCAGTTTGGAATATAATTTAGTATAGATTGATTCTGGCCTGGAATCCTTACCTTGGACTTGACCACCCTTGGGTGAAGTCTAAACCACTCTTTGTGCTTCTAGCAGCCGGTGTCATGGCTACTGTGTTGCACTCAGAGTCCAGGCGGTTATACTCCTGGTGGTGGGATAGTCACATTCCCAAAAACTCTAAATGGATTCAACAGAATCTTGCAGGTGCCTCTCTCTCTCTCTCTTTCTCTCTAAGTGTTTGGTGACTGATTTGGTCTTATTTAATGGGGAAAAGAATTGAACTTTTGCATGATGCAGATATGGATTCCAAAGTGAAGGCTATGATCAAACTCATCGAAGAAGATGCAGATTCTTTTGCAAGAAGAGCAGAGATGTACTACAAGAAACGTCCAGAGCTAATGAAACTTGTGGAAGAGTTCTACAGAGCTTATCGTGCATTAGCAGAGAGGTACGATCATGCGACTGTGGAGCTCCGCCATGCGCATAAAACCATGGCTGAGGCGTTCCCTAACCAATTGCCTTTCGACATGCTTGAGGATTCTGCTTCATCATCTTGTTCTGAGCCACGTACACCTGAGAAAATGCCACCACGAATCCAGCCATTTTACGACTCTGAAGACCTGCAAAGTGCCACGAGTAAAAGAGGGTTAAGTCAGCTGACTGAGTACTTAGGAAGTTCTGAAACAGAAGTTGAAAGCTTGAAGAGAACATTGGTTGAGCTTGGTGCTGAGAAAGAGGCCTTGAATCTTCAGTATCAGCTGAGCTTAAACAAATTATCTAAACTGGAGAAAGACCTCGAGGTTGCTCAAAAGGTTGTTAATGGGCTTGATGAACGTGCTAGCAAAGCCGAGATTGAGACTAAGATACTTTCAGAAGCCCTTGCAAAGCTTGAAGCCGAGAGGGATGCTGCGCTTCTCCGATATAATCAATCCATGCAGAAAATAGCGGATTTGGAGGAATCTTTTGCTCACGTACAAGAAAATATGAAGGGGTTCACCAACAGAGCAACTAAAGCAGAAACAGAAGTGCAGAGTCTCAAACAAGAGCATTGTAGATTGCATTCTGAGAAGGAGGCTGGCTTAGCTCAATACAATCGATGCCTAGAGATGATATCTACGCTAGAGAAGAAGGTTAGAGAGGCCGAAGAGAATGCTCAAATGTTTAGTGATAAGGCTGCAAAAGCAGAAGATGATATTAAAGCGTTGAGACATGAACTTCTGAAGGTAAATGTAGCGAAGGATGGCTTGAGTCTTCGGTACCATCAGTGTTTGGAAACTATATCTAAGCTAGAGAGAGAAGTTTCTCATGCTCAAGACAATGCCAAAAGACTGAGTAGTGAAGTTCTGGCTGGAGCTGCAAAATTGAAGACTGTAGAGGACCAGTGTATTCTTTTGGAAAGCTCAAATGAAAATTTGAAGCTAGAAGCAGATGGTTTAACACACAAATTAGCAGCTAAGGATCAAGAGATTGTTCAGAAGCAAAACGAGCTTGAGAAGTTTCAGTCTTTAATCAAAGATGAGCATTCTCGATTTTTAGAAATCGAAGCCAGCCTTAAGAGTTTGCATAGTGTGTATTCTCAGTCCCAAGAGGAACAAAAGGTTCTTACTTCAGAACTTCAAAGCAGGATTGGCATGTTGAAGGACTTAGAGACTCGTAATCAAAAGTTGGAAGGGGATATCAGCTCAGTCGAAGAAGAAAATCTAAACTTAAGCAAACTAAATGATTCTTCTATGATCACCCTGGAGAGTCAGCAAGGTGAGATCCATAGCTTGAAGGAGATAAAAGAAAAACTTGAGGAAGAAGTTGCAAGACAGATTAACCAAAGCAGTGCCTTTCAAGAAGAGGTCTGTCGTCTGAAGGATGAAATTGATAGCTTGAATAGGAGGTATCAAACGATAATGGAGCAAGTGAAGCTCGCAGGATTTGATCCCGAATCACTTGCCTGCTCTGTGAGGAAACTACAAGACGAGAACTCAAAGCTGACTGAGTTATGTAACCACCAGAGAGATGATAAAGATGCTCTTACTGAGAAGCTGCGTGAAATGGATAGCATTCTAAGGAAGAATGTTTCTTTGGAGAAATTGCTTCTGGAATCAAACACCAAACTAGATGGTTCTAGGGAGAAGACGAAGGATCTGCAAGAAAGATGTGAGTCTTTACGACGAGAGAAATCTGAGTTTATCGCTGAGAGAGCTAATCTGCTTTCTCAATTGCAAATCATGACTGAGAATATGCAGAAGCTTTTGGAAAAGAACTCGTTATTGGAGACATCCCTTTCTGGTGCAAACATTGAGCTACAAGGTGTTAGAGAGAAATCAAAATGCTTTGAAGAGTTCTTCCAGTTGCTCAAAAACGATAAGGCCGAGCTTATAAAAGATAGAGAATCTCTTCTCTCTCAGTTAAATGCAGTTAAGGAGAAGCTAGGGGTTTTGGAGAAGAAGTACACTGAATTGGAAAGAAAATATGCTGACCTACAGAGGGAAAAACAATTCAAGAATGTTCAAGTGGAAGAGTTAAGAGTCTCACTTGCCACTGAGAAGCAAGAGCGTGCTAGTTACGAAAGATCGACTGACAGCAGATTGGCTGATCTTCAGAGCAACGTGAGTTTTCTTCGAGAAGAATGTCGCTCCAGGAAAAAGGAGTTTGAGGAAGAGCTTGACAAAGCTGTAAATGCGCAAGTCGAGATCTTCATCTTGCAAAAGTTTATAGAAGACTTGGAGCAGAAGAACTTTTCTCTCTTAACTGAGTGCCAGAAATACGCTGAGGCATCAACATTTTCAGAGAAACTCATTGCTGAGCTGGAAAGCGAGAATCTTGAGCAACAGATGGAAGCAGAGTTTTTGGTGCATGAGATTGATAACTTCAGGGGTGCAATTTATCAAGTGTTTAAGGCACTTCAAGTTGAAGCAGATTGTAAGACAGCTGACCAGAAGGTTGCAAAAGAGAGAATCCCCGTTTCACGTGTCTTGGGTGACATTAAAGACCTAAAATGTTCACTCTCTAGCGCTGAATATGAGACGCAGCGACTTGTGATTGAGAACTCCGTGCTCTTATCTCTACTTGGACAGTTCCAATCAGATGGCATGAAAGTGGAATCAGAGAAACGTGTTGTAGAGAAAGATCTGGAGACGATAGTACATCGCTATGGAATGCTGAAAAAGGACAGGCTCGAGCTATTGGAGATGAACCAGCAGTTGAAATCAGAACTGGTCGACAGAGAGCAGCGAGAGCTAGAGCTAAGAGCTGAACTACAAACTGAGCATTTAAAGTTTGAGAGTCTGCATGATTCATACAAGGCTTTGCACCAAGATCACTCAAATGCTCTCAACAAAAACCAAACTTTGCTTCTGAAATTCTCAGAACTTAAAGGTGAGATGTGTATACTTGAAGAAGAAAACGTTGCAGTTCTTCAGGAAGCTATTGCCTTGAACAACATGTCTGTGGTTTACCAGTCCTTTGGGTCTGAAAAAGTTCAACAGGTTGAAGCTTTTGCTGAAAACTTGTCTAGTTTACAAGACATCAATAGTGGCCTGAAGCAGAAGATTGAGACACTGGAGGAGAAGTTAAAAGGGAAAGAGGTGGACAGTCAGGAGCTCAATATCAAGCTGGAGAAGTTACAGGAAAGCCTCGAAGAAGCCAATGAGCTAAATGATCTCTTAGATCATCAAATTTTAGATAAAGATGAAATCTTGAGGCAGAAGGCGATGGAGCTCCAAGAAGCTGAAGAGATGCTCAAGGCTACACATATTGCAAATGCTGAACTGTGTGAAGCAGTTGAAGAGCTGAGGAAAGACAGTAAAGAATCTAGGAAATTGAGGGGAAACTTAGATAGGCGGATTACTAAACTGTGTGACCTTACTGGGAGACAGGATGAAGAGATTAAAAACCTTAGCAATTTGAAGGAGAATTTGGAGTCGGAGGTAGAGTTGTTACACAAGGAAATCCAAGAACACCGAGTTCGAGAGGAGTTCTTGAGTTCAGAGCTGCAGGAGAAAAGCAATGAGTTTGGACTTTGGGATGCTGAAGCAACATCTTTTTACTTTGATCTACAGATTTCAGCTGTCCGTGAAGTATTGCTTGAGAATAAAGTTAAGGAACTCACTGGAGTTTGTGAAAATCTCAAAGATGAAGCTGTTACAAAAACCACAGAGGTAGAACAAATTAAAGAAACAGTTGGATTCTTGGAATATGAAGTGACTGAGCTGAAGAATCAATTGTCTGCCTATGATCCTGTGGTAGCATCTCTGGCAGAAGATGTCAGGTCTCTTGAGCAAAATGCCCTGTCTTTATTGAAACTCCCTGCACCAGCTGATCGTCACAGAGAGGTAAACTTATTCCCATTCCTTCTATTTGACATCTTACCGGTTCTTGAAACTTGATTACCTTTACTAATTGACTGATTTTACTGACCACGTTAGTGGCTTCCATTTTTTGAAATTGTGCATTTTCACATGTATGCACCACGAGTTAATATTTTCCAATTTCCTCAGGGCGTCCAGAATGATGAACATCCAGAAGCAGCAGTCTCTCAAGAAGAAGGACATAGCAGTACCAACCTAGACAGTGGATTTGTGCTTTTGCAGGACATGAAAACAAGAATCAAAACCATTAAGAAAGCAGTTGCTGAGGAAAAAAAGAGGCGTGGTAAGCTGAGAAGACGAAACTCTTCTCACAGAAGCAGAGACCGCAAGCTGTATGAAGAGATTGAACTTGAGGACCAATTCTCAGGTGAAATCAGACAGCCTAGATCACCTGCGATGACTGAGTTGAAAAATGGTTCATTGATGAAAGACATCCCCCTTGATCAAGTTGCAGACTCAACGTTCTATGGAAGAAGCCGGAGAACTAGTCGTGGTTCTAGTGACCAGATGCTTGAATTATGGGAAGAATCTGCTGAACCAGAATCCAGCATTAAGTCTCTGATCACCAATAAAAACTCAAAGAAGCCTCTGATCCCTCGTCTTCATCGCAGAAGCAGGAATCCCTCCATTGAATCACAGTCTGAGAAAATGGTTGGAGTTGTTGACAAACTAGAGTTATCTAGAAGCACTGAGGACAATGCAAAGATTCTGGAGAGACTTTTGTCTGATTCTCGAAGATTGGCAAGCCTCAGAATCAGCTTAAGAGATCTTAAAAGCAAGCTGGAGATGAACGAGAAGCCAGGCAAGTTCACTAACCCTGATATTGTTAGAGTGAAGAAACAGCTGAAAGAAATGGAGGAAGCAATCTTTCAGCTTACAAACACAAATGAGATTCTTTCTAATGAAATCGAGGAGACCGGAGATGCCAGAGATATATATAGAAAAGTGGTTATAGAGAAGTCAAAGAATGGGTCTGAGAAGATTGAGCAGATGCAGCAAGAAATGCAGAACATTGAGCGAACAGTGCTAAAGCTTGAAGAGGGAGCATCAAAGAGTAAAGGAAGGAAAAAATTCTCTGAGAGTAGGACAGTGATACTCTTGAGAGACATTATCCATAAAGGTGGCAAAAGGACAGCGAGAAAGAAGAAAAATCGTTTCTGCGGCTGTATGAGATCTTCGGGTAATGAAGAGTAGGGTGGATAATAACGTAACAGCATCTATCTAGTCACTATCTATTTTACTTTAATCATGGAACTGACTCTAGGAGAACTTGTGGAATGGTTTCTGAAATATTTATTAGAGCAAATTAGTAAACCTTGTAGCTTCTGCTAATGTGTACGTATCTTGTTTGACTCTTTAATGTTTCAAACCTGGTGTTTCTCAAAGTCTATTTTTTTGGATACTCTTTATGGAAGATTATGAACTAGAATGTGATAATATACTACCTACTGGAATAAAGTATCTTACAAGAACGTTACTTATGTCATGGAAACAGGCATGTAGGCTAACACGATCTGGTACATTACAAAGATACAAAGAATTTTTTCCATAGCTTAACCAAATAGTTTTGATTCACTGATTTGGGTTGAGAGAAGGAAATGCTGGAATAGACCGTAGTATCAGCTTCCGGCCATTACCTCTCCTCCTTAGGTTTGAGCCAGATTCCGAAGAGCCGAGCTGAGGGGGAGAAACTCTCTTACTGTTGGGAGAGATGGCCTTGATGTTAGCTATAGGGGAATTGAGGAGAATCTCAGGCATAATCTCTGTTTTATCTTCAGTCACGGGATCAACAGGCTTCTTCCCATTATGTGACTGTGTCAAATCACTGTCTTGTTTTCTGAAAGATGAAGAACCCATGCCAATAAAAAACTGTGTGGGAGGCAGTCTGTTCTTAGACAAGAACGGCTGATGAACCACCAAATGTCTGCAAAACAAAGGTTACAGCAATTCAGGAGCTGTCTTGTTTGTATATTGTTTGAAACCTCGATACAATTACCTGTACGGTGGCAGTGGTGTTGAAGGTTGATCAGAACTTGGGTTCTGCTCCACTTCTCTTGACACCTCGATCTTGTGTTGGATTTTTGTTCTTCTTTTCTCATATGTCTCCTGATCCTCCTCTTGTTTGCTCTCCATGATGACAAGTAAAGACCCTGAGATTGTAATTATGTCAAACCAAAGACTGTAAATAGACAGTAATTAAAAGTTGAGCAAGGAAGCTTACCTTCTTTTCTGCCGAATACATTTTTGCATCCTTCACATCTACAGTTTATGGAACAGCCGACTCCACCCTATTAGATTATCAGGACCAAAGTATCCAAATCAGATCATGGTAATATAACCTACACAGATAGATATTGAGAACAATGATGAATAGATGATGAAAAAAAAAACCTGATAGCATTCACAGTATTTCTTCAGACAGTTTGATTTCTTGCAGTTGCAGCCACGTTTGTGTCGTGCGGAAGCTGGAGTTTTACTTGCATCATCCTGTGCGAGATAAAAGTGTCATCGCCCAGATAAGGGAGGAGAGAGAGGAGAGAGGGGGAATAAGAAGATGGAATAAAGAGCTCTTACACCAGCTTCCATGATGGAATCTGCGCTTCTGATGACTTTAGGAGCAAATGCAAGTGGATTTCGGGATTCAATCTGTTTACGGGTAGCCAGGACAGTTTCTTCATGGACAGGTTTGTTAAAGCAATCTATACATGAACATGGCTCTATACAATAAACTCCAGCAGCAAAGCATTCACAGTAACTGCAGAGAGAAAAGAGACTCAAAACAATGGTTAACTACTTCAAGGCAATTCAGTTTAAATATTTGAAACAGGCAAGAATTAAAGAGAAGCTAAGGGTATGCAGCTTACAGCTTCAAACACTTTGACTTTTTGCAGTTGCATCGCTTACATGACTCACCCTCTCCAGCTTGTTCAGACACACGCCTGCACATTTAAGCCAACTGATAAGAAAAACAAAAAAAGAAGATATACAAATCTGTTATGTAACTTTTGTTCAAAAAAAAAAAACTTGCTTCTTTTTCTTAAGGCTGCCCGTATTCAACTCTGGGAACACCAATGCTCTGGGAACTTCTTCGACAGGTTCATTTTCTGCTTGGTCCGAAGTTTCTTGCACAATGTCTTGGGAGTGAATTGGAGTGGTAGAGCCTGAAAAATTCTTGTGAATCTCTCCAGATATGGAATAGTCATGTACGACATTGATGTTACTGTCCCTTGCGGACAATGCAATAGCGTTTAGATGAAGACCAATACCAGGTACAACACACCCCGAGGAAGATTCACCAGCCGCCTTATTGTCACACATAGATTGCTGATCATCAGCTATCTCCTTCTTCCGCTTCCCTGGCATCTCAAAGTCCAAGCAGCGTCTTCGCATGCCACCACGGTTCAAGCTAAAGACAGACTAGCACAAACACACAAACACAAAATAACCAATTCAGTATAATCAAAATCCCAAAGATACTTAAAACTCACATCTGAAGGCCATTTCAAAATGTAGTCCTGAAGTTACCTCATTGGGAAGCACAACCGAAGGCTCAGTTTCATTACTGGATCCATTAGCTGGAACATCTTTGTTGATATCAGGCCGCTTTGTAGACTTGACACCAGCACAGAAACGTCTTTCCGAACTTGATATTTTATCCACCAAGCACCTAAAAGCCTCAGAATCATTCGGAGACCGAAACACTAACAGCTCAGTTGCATTTGAGATCAAACGTCCACAGTCAGGAGTGTCATTCACTTCCCGAACATTCAGCATACCCATCTTAACATCCTCGGAAGACGAACCACCTTCTCCTCGAGGAATATCAGATGGAGCTTCCAGGGTAACATCGTCAGTGCAAGGTGAATCACTACGATCAGGAGTTTGGCTGTCAGACTTCAGTATCTGTGGCAGCTCAGAAGACGTTTCAACAGAAGTTTCATCTTCATCTTCCAAAGGAGCTTCTTTGTTTAGATCTTCAATTACCGGTACTACAACATCTTCTTTATAAACAGATCCATTTAGATCTTCTAAAGGCTTAGTACGATCAATAGAGTTATGACTGCAACAACAACAACAATACAGTAAACAACATCTCCTACTAAAACAACAACAAGAGCTTCTGTTATTCAAAGAAAATGATTATTTACCATCTGAAAAATCTGGATTCTCTATGAGAATTGACATGAGGAGAAGTGAAAACAGGAGGAGGAGATGTGAAACTGAGAGAGCTAAACGTCTGAGCAGTGGAGATGGATTTGACCGACTCAATGGGAGAGAGATTGCTTATGTAGTTGAACACTGGAGAATCCTACATTCAAAGACCCCAATTACACAGTTAGACTCAAGGCAAAATTAGCAAACCACAACAACAACAAAAAAAAAAATTGCATTTTCCCGAAAAAAAAAAAAAAGACAAAATCTCTTAAATTTCGGAAACAAAAAAGATAAATTTTTTAAGGTCAATTCATGAAATTTGACAAAACCCAACACAAAAATTGCAAAAAACCTAGAAACACACAACACCAACTTCGTAAAAACTAGAAAAAATGCAAGGCAAGGAAAAGGAGTGAACTTTATTTAAGCAGAGAAAAAAAAAAAGAGAAACCTCGAATTTGGATTTGGGAGTTGAAGTTCCGATCTGGGAAGTAGTAGGATTCTTCTGGGGTTTGTCCATTTTCCAGCAAGAATCAAATCTACATTGCCTCAATACAGACACTGATTTTGGTTTTTTTTTTTTTTTTTTTTTTTTTTTTTTTTGTGTTGTTATATATAATCTAGGGTTGTTGTTGGATATTCGAACAAAAAAAAAAAAAAATTGTCCGCGCCGGTGCGAAACAGTGCGAAGAGCGTATAAACAGTGTGTGGGAAAATGATAAAAAGTCCAAATCATATCAGTATCAGTCTTTTTAGTCCACTATATGACGTCATCTTTACCCTTACCTGCACCTTCTTTTAACATTAAGGCCCAGTTACACATTGGTGGCCCAAACACTGAAAATCTATGAGAAAGCGGTTTAGCGTGGTTATACTTTTAGAGTTGATTAAATTTCATGTATGATTTTTTAGAAAAATTTCGTTGATCTTAAATTAAACTAAAATAATTTAAAATCATATATGATGATTCAAAATAACGAAAAAAAAAAAGTATTTCACAACCAAAAATGTTGATTCAAAGAACAAAGTTTACCTATCAAAAAGGTGTTCAAGGTACTTCAATGTTATATTTGCTTATATCTCACGTTTTGAAATATGAAAATGTACAAGACTAGTGCGTATATCATACATTGGAAAGTGGTAGTACATATACATTCATAGATCTAAATACGTAAATGTGAAAATATTTAGTTTTTTACTACCTATTGCATGCTATGTTAAACGACCATTTTAGAAAACAAATTTAATCTATTTATATAAGAACTAATTAAGTATGTTATAATTTTTTTATATGGATTTGATACATGGGATTTGGAGGGTTCATACTATTAAGCCTAGACTTAAGAGGCTTTTATGTGATTAAGCCTAGACTTAAGAGGCTAAAATAAATGATTGTTTTACATCATTCTGATTGCACTTTCATGAATGACTATAACTGCTATTAATCATGTAGCCAACCTCTTTGTCGTTACTCTAATAGTGGCTAAGCAGAATTGTCGGGTAGGAGAAATATGTCATCTCCAAGTTTGCTGAACTCGATGAGTTTGTGCTCCAAAAGGGTTTGGTGTCTTTGTCTTTTTACCGCTAAGTAAATGAGTGACAGATATTATAAGAATATTAGTTACTGCGATTTTAGTTATTTTTTTTTTTTAAATTTTAAATAGTTTTGCTGGAACAATTGATTTTAGGAATATTTTAGTTATTTTTATTTTGTCCAAAATAAAAGGTACAACCAAAATGTATTTCTCGAAATCTAATTTATATAGGTTTTTCTGTACCTGACTATACATATGGTTGACTAATCTTGTGAACATGTTGAAAAATAATCTCACATTTTTGTTACACAACGAAACAAACGTAACTGCGCTCTAGAACTAATCTATCAAAAGTTTGCGTACGTTGTGCGTAACAGTGTAAGTTAAACTACCAACTAGAAGTTGACATTCTTCACACAAAGAATTCTTCTAATGGTGTGGAGTGAGAGAAGGAAACGTTGGGATCGAGTGTATCAGCTTCCTGCCACCATTTCTTCTCCATGGGGTCTCCTCTGATGAATCAAGATGAGGCAAAGACACCCTTTTGCTGTTGGGAGACACTACAGCTTTCATGTTAGTCACTGGAGAATGGTGTAGAAGATTCTCATGCATATCATCATCATCAATGTCTTCTGTGATTGTCTCAATCCTTGAATGGGAAACCATACTCATGTCTGGCTTTCTGATGTTGTATATCCCCGAGGAAGATGATCCAGAAGCTCCATGATTAAAATGTGATACTGGAGGAAGTAGTCTATTGTTGGATGAGATGGCCAGTTGAGACAGTGGTTGCCTGAATTAGAATTCAAAGGTTAATAATAAAGCTAATTAGGATCACACATTGATTGTTTTGAGATCGTTTCTTTACCTATATGGTATTGGTGTTGAAGGTGGAGCAACAGGATTGAACAACTCAACATTCTGCTGTGTTTTTGCAGTTACCCTTTTGGCAGAAACTTCGTTTTCCTCATCTTGTTCGAACAAAGATCCTGCAGGGATTGTTATCTTTGTCAAATCATTGAAGATCAAGGACCTTCAGGTCTAGAGGTAAGAATAAAAACTAACCATCTTTTCTGCCAAATGCATTTTTACATCCTTCACATCTACAGTTTATGGAGCAGCCAACTCCACCCTATAGGATGAATGTATCAAAACTCAGAACTAATCCAATGAAAAAAGTCTTCCACACTGTGTATAAATTTAATGACTTTACCTGATAGCATTCACAATATTTCTTCAAACAGTTTGATTTCTTGCAGTTACAGCCTCGTTTGTGTCGCGCTGAAGCTGGAGTTTTGCTTGTATCATCCTATGAACCAACGCAACATTTTATAGCCTTTAAAAAGATATAAAGGCTGCTAAGAAAATGGAAATGAAAAAACACTTACACCAACTTCAATGATGGAATCTGAGTTTCTTATGACTTTAGGAGCAAATGCAAGTGGATTGCGTGATTCAATCTGTTTGCGAGTAGCCAGGACGACATCTTCATGGATAGGTTTATTAAAGCAATCCATACATGAACATGGCTCTATGCAATAAACTCCAGCAGCAAAGCATTCACAGTAACTACAGAGATAGCATCAAAAGAGACTCAGCAAACAAAAGATTGAACTATTTCAAGAAAACACAAGAGTATAATAGGATTTGGTGTATTCAGCTTACAGCTTCAAACACTTGGATTTTTTGCAGTTGCATCGTTTACATGACGACTCGCCTTCTCCTGATTGTTCAGACTTACGCCTGCACAGTATAGTGCCAACAGATTGTTAAGAATAAAGTAAAAAAGATTTACCATTAATCTGTTTGTAACAAGTTTCAGGACAACAAACTTGCCTTTTCTTCTTCGGGCTTGCTGGCTTCATTTTAACTAAAGCTAAAGATTTTGGAAACTCTTCTACAGCTTGACCTGCATCTTGCTGCGAGTGAAGAACCAGAGAGGTAGAACTTTGCAAACCCACTTTAACGTTACCGGACAATGAGTACTCATTAGGAACATTATTGTTTTCCTTAGAGGACATTGCAATAGCGTTAAGATGCAGACCAATGCTAGGTACTACACAACTTGATGAAGATTCGCCCAATGTTTGCTGATTATTCCCTGGAACCTCAAAGTCTAGACATCGTCTTCTCACACCACGATGCAAGATCGAATTCGCCTGTCACACACACATACACACACACACACACACAAAGAAGAGAAACATTTCAGAGACAATGATCAATCAAGAACCAAAAGCTAATACAATATCAACACCACCTTTACTCACATCAAAGGACTCAGTTTCATTATTGGCTACAACAGTACTCGAAACAGGCTCCTCCGACGTTGACATTGTAACACCATTACCACGTACACGAGCTCCAGAGTTAGATCTTCTCTTCAACAAGCAACTAAAAGCCTCTGACTCACTAGGTGAGCCATAGATCAGTTCTGTCGTAGCAGCAATAAGAGTTTCCCAATCTGGAGTATCACTTTTCTTCTTGACATTGTCACACATCTTCAGCAGATCCATCCCACCATCTTCACAACTACCATTGCCTCCTCCTCTCACATCATTACTCACTTTGGGAGTACTAAAATCATTCTTAACGTTCTGTGACGGTTCGTTTCCAATCAAAGCTTCTTCTTTTACTTCTTCTCCAACGGAAGCAACCACATCTTTGTTAATTTGACTGCAAACCAAAAAAAAACATTCCAAAATCAAGAACTTTGAAAGAGTATAAAACTACTAATAATAACTCAAAGGAGACAGAGTTATAACCTTCTGAAACGAGACTCTTCGTGAGAAACAGCATGAGGAGAAGTGAAAACAGAAGGTGGAGATGTGAAATTGAGAGAGCTTAAAGTTTGAGCGATTGGGATTGATTTGAGAGTCTTGATTGGAGAGAGATTACTTATATAATTAAACACTGGTGAATCCTGCATCAGTTGCACAAAAACACACACTTTGATCTCAATAAAAACACATCTTCAAAATCATCAAACAACCAAATCATAAGAAAACCGTTTTTAAGATCCTAATAACCGATTACGATTGTAAGATACAAAACTGAATCTTTGACTAAACTAAGAGATGGGTATTGTTACAAAGTCGAACAGACACACCAAAACCATCACAGAAACAGAGGAGCAACGAGATAAACAATGAAAGCATAAAACTTTGAGATGGGTATTGAATTAAAAACCTCGGATTTGAGTTTAGAAACAGGAGTCCCGATCTGGGTAATACTCTTTTGCGGTGTATCCATTTTTTTATTTGTCTCTAACAACAAAACAATCACTCACATACACATTACTTCTCCTGCCTCACTCTCCCTCTCTCTCTCTGTCTCTATCTCCACTTAAAAGGGTAAGGAAGAAGAGAAAGAGATTCAAAGGAGAGTAGAGGCGGGAAGATGAGGAGTATCTCGTGAAGATAGTCCAAACCAAATCCAACAGAGGCCACCAAAACCAAACATAAAACCAAAAAAGGTCACTACTTGTCTCTCTCTCTTTCTCTTTCTTTATGTTTTGTTCTTCTAATATATACACTACACCTCTCCCTACGTACACGTCTCTTTAAGAATCAATGGTCTCTCTGTAAAAAAATATCGTATCGACTTTTTTTTTTTTTTTGGGCCTTTAATAAAGTAACGGACATCACCTTGATGTTTGCTTTTTTTTTTTTTCTTTCTTCTTCTTTGATTGTAAAGAAAAGAAAAAAAAGAACGAATAAAATAAGAAACTGCAATAATTACACAGTTCCTTTTCGTTGCTTCTGTTTTGTTTGCATTACAAAGATGAATGAATAAAGAAAAGAATAAAGATAAATTCCTCTTTAATTTTTTGTTTTATTTGTTCGTTTTTTTTGTATCTCTATATATGTGGTTTTACTAACTTCGTTGACTATACTTGTCATTGTTGATAAACATACTTAAATTAATTTTTTTTTTTGCATAATCATAATACATTTAATATATTTGACCGTATCAACAGTGTGATTTGTTGAGATACCTAATCGAAATTAAGGTTTTATTATCACATCATTTGACTTTGTCACGTTTTATTTTTCTCTTTTCCAAATACTATCATCTAACAGTGTCAACATATCCTAGTGCGAAAAGAAAAATAAAAATAATTAGTGTGCTCGATTAATGTAAAGGTGGTAAATAAACAAATGATTATATTGATCTCGTGAGAATACACAAGTGTGATAATTAATAAATGATATACTACTAAGTGTTGGACTAAACAAGAATTCTAGAACGGAATGAAAAGAAAACACACGTTACAGAGATGAAGATTACAACTTACAAGGCTTGGAGATTTGTAATTTAATTAAAGTTATTGCCGCTTAATCTGCTAATCACGAGAAAGCACTTATGTGTAATCATCATGACACATAAAATTTTTTGAAATTAATTGGTCAATTATTCGAAGTAATAGTAGTGATAATGATTCAATAGTAACATCTTTTTCTTTTGAATTATATATTTTTGTATGTAACGTTCGCAGATATTCAAGCCTTTTAAATTGCATGGAATATTATCATAACCTATAATATCTCTCCCGTTTTCTAACCTATAGTTCAAACAACTTATAAAATCATTAAGAAAAGGAAAAAACATTGCATAGTGTATGATATATAATTACATGTTTAACAATGAATGGCCTCAATGTACCATGTAAATTTGTAATATAGTAGGAACAGTGAATGGCCTCAACGTCCAAGTATGTTGGTAACTAACAACAACTTGGAACGAAACTATTTTAACGTACGTCTACGTGTAAAATAGTTGTTGCAAAGTTAATGTCACCTCTTATATAATAATAACTAGTTACATGATGAATTGTGATTACAGTTATTACGCACCGATTCTGAACTGTGAATAAGAGCGTGTATGTATATAGAGCTATATTCTGAAAAAAAATTAGTTTTAGCTATTTATTTCTCATAGCCAGAAAAAAATGTCTTACCCGTGACGCCATAAAGCGAATGCTCCAAACGTTCGCAGCAGGGGGTCCATTTCATTTGTACGTGGACGTGAGTAAGATATATAGAAAGGAAATCTATGGAACCACAAAAATTGTTTTTTGTTTGATGGAAAAATGATATTTTACTTGCTTATTCATTTTAATTCACCACTAACGTTGTGGATAATTTTAGCTAATTATAATGATTATGTACGATGCATGGACAATTAGCCATCAAATGAAGTTTAAGAATACAAAATAGCCGAGTTTTTCTCATAACTAGAAAGGAATGTGTATATATAAGTTATATAGGCAGCGATTTTGTAACCCTTTATTTTATATATGTACTTACTTAGATACCAAAAACCTATCTTCGAACTCATATTATATTATTCATATAAGTGCGCATATTATTAATTAAGACATAGCTAAGTAAAAATTAAAATGATTCAGTGAGCAATCAATGTTATCGAATAGATGTAACGCCCAAACGTTATTCAACCAAATCAAAACTGTTGACATTAAGCCAATATCCGACCCTTAGCCATTACTTCATGCATAATACATATTTGGAACATATAATTTCTTTAGAAAACCTTTCATTTTGCACGATAAAGATTAAAGACAATGAAGATTAAATTTCAGGTTCAGACCATTTATGTATCCGGGACCCAAACAAGGTTCAACCTTCAGACGTCCAGTCTAGATCTCTTCTCGGTAACATCGATCTCACATCTTTCTTAGATGATGGTATTTCTTTCATTCTCTTTCTAGACATACTCAAATACTAGGTCGAGCCATGAGTCAGTAGATGACGCGGCTAGTTGATGTATACAATATTTCAAATTTTTTTGTCCGTTTAAGGGTCATTTTGAACTTTTTCCCTAAAGTAATATAATTATGCAAGTTCCGCTTTACGTACGTAGATCAAATTAACAAGCAGCTGATTGTTGTAGACTTGTAGTATAGAGATTGATCAGTTATAGACTTATAGGTGATACTTAAATATTTTTCACCGGCCAGATTAAATGATGTGAAGAACTTACTAACAACTTATATAAAGTAAACTATATAATTTATATGTGTCGGAGTATCTATATAGAACCAAAAGCAATTCCTCTGCCAAAAAGGGCTCCATGCGATAATCATAATGTCGACCATTCTTCATTCAAGCTGCTACTTCACTGTCACGTGCCACATGACACATCACGTGATATCAAAACATAAAACTATGCATCTTTCATGATTATTTTCTTAATATATAGGCCATACGTACCATTTTGATTGATATCTCTATGTATTTTTTTGTCAGTCTTTAAATATATATTTTAGTATACAGTATACTAAATCAGGTGTTAAAAGAGATTGGGAAAGCTGTTCCATGAACTGTTTGTGCATGTCAGGTTATTTATTAACGGAATATTCAGATATTAATTAAGATAACAACTATCAGTTTTTAATGAACTTAAATGTAAAGATCCTCTTGCTTACTACAAATGGCCATAAGAAAAGCCAATTTACAAAAGTCATCATTTAGCCTTTGTGTTTGTACCATAGAATCTCCTCATTCTTTTTGTTATCTTTCATGCATCTATTATACATAAAAATTCATTTAAATCCGGATTATATATAACTTTAAATTCAAGAAGTTTTTTTTATCCAATGTACGATCCTTCAATCACATCTATGCCTATGTAATATTTTATTTTTGATTGATCAATTGCTCTTTTAGTGTCAAAATCAAGACTACCTATATATATAGCTTAGAAATTTTCTGTAGTGAGAGTCAATTCACGGCTTAGATCAATTTGGTAAAACCAACTGAATTATACAATCACTTTAAATCATTGTTGCTTTTTAAATCGTGAACTTGGTAAACATGTTCAAATGATGACATATCGTCCTATGATGTACAAATCGGCAAATATTTGATCCCATGTTTAGTGTTACGTTTGGGGGTAACTAGTCAATCTAACTTTTTTATATGCTAAGATAACTTTTAGCACTCAAGAGAGTGAAGAGACTAGCACTAGCTATATATTGTTGAAATCTATATATTTTCTAATTATATACTCCATATGTAATTCATATTCGAATCTAAGCATTTTGTAGGATGTCAACACCGAATATTCCAAGGAGAAAGTGTACAACTCATAACAAACGTTGAAAACAAAAAACAGAACAAACGACGTTGTTTGGATTTTCAGAATGAGTTTGTGCTCTTGTTATTTGGTTTTTCTCTTGAGCCATAACTATCGGACGTGGGACAAGTATGAGACGACAAATTTATTTCTTTCATATACAGTTTTTCTTTTTTTCATATACTTTTCCATTTTATGCATTGCTTAAACAATTATTGACTGTTTTGGTTGACCTTGGGGTTCTGGCGTTCTGCAAGACTGCAACTCTCGCCCTCTCTCATTTTTTTTTTTTTTTTTTTTCTATCGTAAGTAAAACACTAACAATTGAAAAGCAAGTCTTGTATCTTTTGACTTATGTACTTGCGAAGTATACTTAAACAAACAAAGTTCGGTTTCATATTTATCTTTCGGAACAATCATAGCATTGTCTTTTCCTGCCTCCATACCACGTACAAGATTTTAGTAGTTAGAAGTGGGCAAGCGAAAATTTGGGACGTAACTATTCTGAATATAATTGGCATATTTTTGTCCCGTTTTAAGGGGTGAGACCACAATATAGCAATGACGAGACTAAGTGGGAACGGAAAATTTCGAAACAAAAGATATATATATGTCATATTTGTTAAATTTGAGTTTGGTTTCCAACCAAAATTAATTCGTTGCGAATGATGATGCTTATTTGTGGAAGGTAGGTGAGGGTGAACCCTCGACCAAATTCTCCACTGCGAAAACATGGCTGTTTCTAAATCCAGTGGGACAGAGAGTCGACTGGTGTCAGGCAGTTTGGTTTAAAGGGAGGATTCCTAGACATGCTTTCATTTCTTGGGTCAACTCCCGGGGCAGGCTTCCAACAAGAGATCGTCTCATCACCTGGGGTTTGAATGTCTCACCACTTTGTCTCCTTTGTAATGCTCATGATGAATCTAGACAACATCTGTTCTTTGATTGCTCGGTTGCCTCTGAAGTGTGGACTTATTTCACTTCGAAGGCCAATGTTTCTGCACCAACTTCGTTTGAAGCTACTCTTACCTGGCTAAAGAATCCTTGTCCGGACAAGAATGTGGCTTTGATTCTTCGTCTGGCTTATCAAGCAACAGTTTACTTTGTATGGAAAGAAAGAAACTCTCGGCTCCACAACGCCACCTCCAAGTCAATACCAGCACTAATCCTAGAAGTCAAGAGTGTCATTCGGTGTCACTTGGACCCTCTATCTCGAGCTCAAAGAATTTCCTCACCGGCGGATTCCTTCCTCGTTTTATGGTTTGGGATGTTTCATTAGTTATAAAGCTTGTAACTCCCTTTATTTACTTGCTGTAGGTGTATCTCTATCAGAGACACTTTTTGTAAAAGGGTTCCAACCCCCTTGGGAAATTTATATTGAAGGTATGTGTTAAAAAAAAAAAAAAAAAAAAAAAAAAAAAAAAACACAAAATTAATTCGTAGTAAGTGAATAGAATGTATCTTATATACTAGTCATGATACTTGGCCAACTTTGTCATCCTTAATACTATTTTCTACATACTAGAGAGTAGAGACTAGACTCTCCTAGGTAAATTTTATAAAGTATTTATTTTAAACACAAGAGGATGTGGTTTTGATAACTCAATAGTTAAGATTGACAAAAAGAAATACAGTTTTGATATTCCACTACAAAGAAAAGCCCATTTCATAATCTGGACTTTGAAGTTAACATTGCATGGGCCTTTAGACTATTAACGTATAAACTCAGAAGTCAAACAAAGCTTTATATTGCGTACGAGTGGACAAACATATATATATATATATACATATATATATATATTTTATTATTATTAACTTTTATATTAATAATATTAAAGGGTCTCCCACTAATGGGCTCGGCCTTGAACAAATTACAAGGATCCAGCAGTTACAAAAAGAGGAAACGGCGGACATTGCAATCGTCGAAAAAAACGATCGGATCCTGCTGAATGACCTGAAACAAAAGCTTGAGCAGGAACGCTGGTGGTTGCAGGATCCACGGCGTTGCGGCAGATACACCAAATCGAAACCCTTGACATCAACAACCAAACTCTGTCTCGGATTCTTCTCTGGTGTACCGCCTGACCCGCTACAAATCCTCCGACAAGCTCAAACAATCAATGACAGGCTCTGCGAAGTCAGGTCCCGTGCCTAGCAATCCGCTCAGTCAGATCTAACACGCCTCTTCCAGCTCCGGCGACCACCGCAACCTCAAGGTAAGTTTGCTTCAATCCGGTCTGGTGGACACAAAATCATGGTGATTTACAGAGGATGATGGCTCAATCCATCCTCCATAACCCGGAATCCATGATAGCCCCTAAGGATGCCAAACATCTAGGTTAACCACCGCAACGATGCAACAATACCCTCCTACCTTCCTCCGACTTCCGCCGCAACCACAACTTCTATTGGATGGGTGAACCAAGGGAAAGCTCCACCGCGACCAAACGCGGCTTGATCTAGAAGCTTCTCAACCTTCCAAAACCAAAGCCAAAGCTGCATCAGATGGAAGACAATACCACACCTCTGTTGCCGGAGATGCAAACCACCCACTGTTGCCTTCCCCTTGTAGATCCAAGACCCATAATAAAGCGCCGCCCAACTTTACCTGTCAAAGAAGCCAACCCCGAACCGTAAAGTAACACCTCAGCTGGACGGAGAGAAGTTAAGATCCAGTGAGAGAAACACCAGATCTGACCACCGGAGCTCACCGAAGAGAAGCCACGGCTCTCACTTCTCACCAAAGCCAACAAACCCCTCGGCGAGTCCCAACACACAAAGTCTTCAACCCAGATCTGCCAAATCCAGCCACGAAATCGATGCCGTCCTCAAGCAAGTCCTCCGAGCCTTCACTAGCAGATACCTCCAAACCAAGACTTCGCTTCACACGCTGAAATATCATCGGAAACCACCGATAAGAAAACCAGACCGGAGACGAAGGACAACCTCACGGAGGAGCGACGATGACAGTAAAAGCAGAGAAAGCTAAGAAAAGAGAGGAAGAAGCCTTCTCCGATGTTGAGAGGACAACCGAAAAGGCGCTGGCCCTAGATCTAGAGAAGGAAGAGAGAAAAAGAGGAAAGAGAAACTCACTTATTATTTAAAATTCGTATGATCAATGCCGAGTGGACAAACATATGTAAGGCAAAACATTTTATACAATCTTTAGTGATTCTTTACCATTATCTCAGACGACAGTTGTCAAGGAAAAGTTGTAAGAAACAAAATCTAGCTAAAGCAGTTTCACTAGAAAAAAATCCATAAATTAATTTTAAATTTATTAGTGGACAACAACAAAAATATTAACATTTATTAATATGTAAAATTCTAAAATACATAACTTAGAAAATGGAGGAACTGGATTTTAAGCTGGATTCATGCGTCCGACATAATCACATAACTGTATTATTATTAGTTATCATCATTGTGAATTGCGAATATTTTTAAGAAGGGAACCCATTGAGTGTTTTTGTTGATTTTAAATTGAAAATCTTATCTGTAAAGCATATAAATGAAAGAGGCGACAAAGTCGTAAATTCGCAAATAGATACACAAAGATGTCAAACCTTATCTCATTCGTTTCACGACAAAACACAAACACGAACCAACGAATATTAAGATGGTAGGTACCTAACCTTGTACGTATCGTACTCTTTCACTTCTATTCTTTATACTTTTTTTTTACAAGAGGCAAATATATGGACCTACCTATGACGTTCAATCAGACTTTCTAAAAATAATATGATGTGATCTTTAATAGAAATATGATGTTTTTGAGCATTCTAATTTTTGTTAGCTTGAATACTATTTACTGTATTTATATCCTGATATATATATATATATATATGTTTTTGATAGTTTTTCCCTGTAAAACGATGGTGTAAATCAATTAAAATTCTTGAAAAAAAATGAAAAATCAGTGAAAATTCAGTAGCCTAGGAAATGAGAAAATTGTAAAAAGAATTAACTTAAAGAGTGTAAAGAAAAAATATATCAAATGCAACATAACCAGTCGGCCTTTAACAAAAGAAAAAACATAACCAGTCGGTAATAATGAACATGGCCATTTAAATACGCGGAAGGACACGTTAACAACAATATTGTATACTTTCTGGTGTAGTTGCCTAAAGAAAAGTATTAAAAAATCATATTAACAGAAATTTAATTTACATCTAAAAGCTAATTTATAAAAATAAATCTGGATCACACTTATATTTATACCGCAAATTATTAAAGTTTTGATGTGAAATATACCAAAAAGATGAGTTTTGATGTGAATTTAATTTACTAAAAAACTCTTAATCCATTTCTAATTCTTATAATTAGTCAAATGCATTGGATTGTAATACATTTTAACCTTTAGATCCCAAAAACAAACGAGAGAGGTGAAAAGTTAATTGTGATGAATGAAAAGTATGTGGTTGATTATCACAGAAATCTAGATGAATATGCGTTCGAAGCAGAGTCATACGCAGAAACAGAGAACTCTCAGCTGCCATGTATCTACCGAAGGCATCTCACTTTAAAAACACTATGGGTATTACAGAGGGCTGCTATATCTGAACTTGAGTCAGCCACAAGTATCAGAATGTTTATTGAGGGCGTCATTGATGAAAGTTCTATTGTTGATGTCATTAGGCTCGATGAAGCCATTATCTGGGAGATGAAAGCAAAGGAGCGTGTTGATGCAGCGGAAAAAGCCTTGAAAAAACTAAAGGAGACCTTACTTGAAAACAACTAAAACAATAATGATTTGTGAAAATACTTTTTATATAATAATTATAAGAAAATTAAGAAATTTTAAAAATAAAAGGGTTAAAAATAATATTTTTGAAAAGTATATAAAACCAAAAGTAATCTATTATATCACTAATTTTAAAAGGAAAGTTATCTATTAAATTACTAATTTCAATAGAAAAATATGTGCAATTAATAAGGAAAATATTTGCAATTAATAAGGAAAATATTTGCAATTTAAATGCAATTATTATCTGTTATAATCATATAGTAAAAAGAAATTTATAAAGAAAAGTGATTAAAATATAAAAAGGTTTAATGTGTCAAAATTAATGATTAACATAATATAAGAAAAATAAGATAATCAAAATAAAAATTAGTGTAATTTTCAATCAGTGAATGATCCGATAGCGTATTCAATATCATGTTATTATATAAACTTTGGTTTTCAAAGTTAGTAACTCATGTGATCGCGATACGTGTCAATTTTAACAATTAAAGATTTTGTCATGTGTTATACAAAAATTTTGTTTTAACAAATTTGTAAATTATAAAAAATTAAAAATTTAAAAAATTTAAAAAATTTAAAAAATTTAATAAATATAAAAGATAGTTCATATGTATATAAAAAATAATACTAATTCTAATTTTAGATGACTCATTCTATAAGAAAAATAATTAAGAAAATTATACAATTAATTAATATATTACTATAATTAAATAAATTATACTGTCAATTATCAATCCTAAAAGAAAAAGGATTGTAGATACTCACCTTTATATAAACAAATTTTTTTTTTCTCATAACAACGTCTTTGAATTTTTGATTAATTTATGATCATGTTAGTATAATTTTATTTAAAAGTAGTTGGACAAGTAATAAAATTATTATGTGTTAGATTATAAAATAGGGAACAAATATATTTAAGATATTTTTACTTTTTCAAATATAAGATAAAATTAGTTTTCAGTTTTTTCTTTGAGAATTATATTTTTATTAATTTGTAGTTTTTTTTGAAAATATTAAGTAAAATGTAAATTTGGATCAATAAACATTTTTTTTATATGAATATTATAAATGTTACTCATTGGGATTGAATGCATAGAATTAAAATCTAATTTTATTATCATGTAATATACAAAAAAATTGTATTGCAAGATGGAGTATGTGAACTCTAAATCTGGTTTTAAAAAAAAATCAAATGAAATAAAATTAATATATTGAGTACAATTTAAAATTTTACATATTTTTCTTATATCCGCGTTAATACGCGGACTTAATGTAATAGCTTATATATATCTATGAATATGTGAGATAAAAAAAATAGGTACAATAAAAATTAGAAACTATAAAGCAATATACTAATAATTTAATTCAAAAATATAAAGAAATTTGACTTATTTATATTGCTATTTAAGTAGAATATTTTGTAAATTAATTGTAAAAACCTACAAATACATATTTTCAATTACATCAATAGCCACTTTTAACTTTTACAGTCGCACTAGTATATAAATAGATTATAGAGTACTTGAACAGAAAACAAACACTGTATGAACTAATATTATCTGTAATTTTTGTTGTAAACTTTTGGCTGCAAATTTAAATTGATGAAACAGCAATAGAAAATGCAGTAAAATAAGTTGTTAAAGTTGTACTGTATGACTTCCTTTATTGTGTAGACTCTCTATATAGTCCATACAAAGCATTTGTTCCACTATTCTAGTGCAAAGCACTCAATCCGTAGGAACCATTCAAAACTTAATATAAAAATTTGGTTAAGACATTCCAAGAATCAAAGGTTGTTATCTGCACCCCATATTAAAATACAAATAAATTCTCAATTAAAAAAAGGAAAGAAAAAAATCTTACCATTCCCACTAACAGACTTATTTGGACTACAAATAAAATCTAAAAAAATTTTCAACGGTTTTGAAAAATTGTAATTATAGAAACGAATAAATCTTTTTTTTTTTTTCCACAAATTTTTGCCTAAGTAGGTCAATTTCTCTCTGTACATGTTGTTTTTTTTTTGTCAACAATTAGCAAAATACGTCTCCTTAAAACAAGCTTTGACTCAAAATTAAACCATTTCTTTCTTTCCCGTCTTTCACTCTCAGCCTCTCCTTCTTCGTTTCCTAAAACTCCTTTTTTTCTTTGGCCCTCTCTTTAGATTCTTTTTTTTTTCCTTTTTCTCTTCCTCAGATCTTCTCCTTTCATTGATCCTCTGTTTTAATATATTCTCTGAGGTTGTTTTTCGGAGAAGGAATCGTGTAAAAACCCTTCTTTCAAATCTCCTCTTCTATTCCAAAAACTCTCAGATTTTATGTGTTTTTGCATGGTCTAGTAGATGATGATAACGTTTGATTTCTGAGATTTTAGTGTTTTATTTATATTGTGACGTTTTCTGGGTACGATAATATAGAAAATTTTATAAATTTATTTGGGTCAATGATAATAGTGGCCAACGCGTCGGTGTCTTAGGGTTTACTTTTTTCTTTTAACATAAATTTTCTTGTTGAATTATTGGCTTTTCACATTTTGGTATTCGATTTTCTAAAAAAAATTTGAATTTCAACGCTATAATTGAAGAGAATTTTTAGCTTGTGGAATTTAAAAAAAAAATATTCATGTCATACTAGAATCTGTAGTGTCAGAAGAACGTGTGCTGGGGTTGGTGTAAAAGTAAAAAAAAAAATCTTACAAAAAGAAAATAATAAATAAAATTCAGCCTCTCTGATCATTTTTTGTGTTTAATCATTTAACAGATTTGCTAAATTCTCTTTTAGGAAAAAAAAATTGATGATGATGAAAATTTTGATAAGTTCTGGGGTTGTGTTTGGTGATTACTTGAACCAAGAAGTCTGATTGAATTTTTAGGGGTTGCTTTGAGTTGTGTCTCTGTGTGTTTGGAGATTGTTTCACAAGGAAGCAAAAACAGAGATGGAAACAAGAAACGAGACAAAAGCTTCACCGGAAAACAACCTCAGAAACAGAGGAGGAGCTGTTGGGAACAACAGCAAGAAAGACATGATTTTTCGAGCTGACAAGATCGATTTGAAGAATTTAGACATCCAGCTTGAGAAACATCTGAGTAGGGTTTGGTCAAGAAGCATTGAGAAGAACCCTAAGCCTAAAGAAGAGTGGGAGATCGAGTTGGCTAAATTGGAGATGAGGAATGTTATTGCTCGTGGTGCTTATGGTATTGTCTACAAAGGCATCTATGATGGCCAAGATGTTGCAGGCGAGAATTTGAAGACTTTTTTGATTATGAATGAGAATATTTTTGTACTTTGTGTAACTTGTTTTAGTGTTTGGCTTTGTGCTAAAATGGCAGTGAAAGTGCTTGATTGGGGAGAAGATGGGTACGCTACAGCGGCTGAGACTTCTGCTCTTCGTGCTTCATTCCGTCAAGAAGTTGCGGTTTGGCACAAACTTGACCATCCTAATGTCACAAAGGTAAATAGAAATAACCTCCTTAGTGATCTCTTTGTGTGTGTATGTATGTATTGAATGAGTCTATATGGATAATAAAAACAGTTTGTGGGAGCATCAATGGGAACAACGAATTTGAAGATACCTTCATCAGCTGAGACACAGAACTCGTTGCCTCAGCGAGCTTGTTGTGTCGTTGTGGAGTATCTTCCTGGTGGAACTCTTAAGCAGTATTTGTTCCGAAACAGGCGCAAGAAACTCGCTTTTAAAATCGTGGTTCAACTCGCTCTCGATCTTGCCCGAGGGTATGAATGTTATAGAACTCATTCTTCAACTCCAAGAAAGAGACTTATGATTACATTCATAATGATGATGATCACATTTTCTGTAGGCTAAGTTATTTGCATTCGGAGAGGATTGTTCATCGCGATGTGAAAACAGAGAATATGCTATTGGATTATCAGAGGAATTTAAAAATTGCTGATTTTGGGGTAGCTAGAGTTGAAGCTCAGAATCCAAAGGATATGACTGGAGAAACTGGAACTCTTGGATACATGGCTCCAGAGGTACACAAAAACAGAGAGGTCACATTGTTCAAAAAATGTGGGTATTAGTTTTGGTTTCAAAGTGTAATTCAAATTACTTTGATCAATTAGGTTCTTGATGGTAAGCCATACAACAGAAGATGCGATGTTTACAGCTTTGGGATATGCTTGTGGGAGATTTATTGTTGTGACATGCCTTATCCTGATCTCAGCTTTGCTGATGTCTCTTCTGCTGTTGTTCGTCAGGTCAGTGGAACTTTAATATAATCTCAATCTTTCAAAGTTATGAAATTTGTTATATTGTGGCATTAAGAAGTCTATAGAGGATTTGTTAATTCGATTTAATTCGGTTCAGTTTTTTTTTGGTTTTATTGGTTTTCAAATTAACCAGTGAGACCTATTAAATTGCTCATTTGTAATCCCTGTTCGTTTCTCAATTTGTAAAGTTGTTGTGTTAAACAGAATTTGAGACCGGACATTCCAAGATGTTGTCCAACATCGTTGGCCATCATAATGAAGAGATGTTGGGAAGCAAACCCGGAGAAGCGACCGGAAATGGAGGAAGTGGTGAAGATGCTTGAAACTGTTGACACCTCTAAAGGTGGCGGAATGATCCCGGAAGATCAAAGACCTAGTTGTTTCTGTTTTGTCTCTGGTCGTGGTCCGTAAATTTACCCTTCTTCTTCTACTTACTTACCTTCACATTGAATTTTCAATTTTGGAGCAATGCTCTGTGTTTTTTTTTTTTTTTTCTTTAATCTCTCAAGGTGAAAAAGGTTTTCAATTATAACAAAAATATATTATAACTATTCTTTCTGTCACTGTGATTATAAATATTTTCCTTTGGTCCAATATACAGCGCAAATCATATAACAATCTATATTAACATTTCTGAAGTACATTTTGTGTTATGCCTTTTTAGTTTTACTTATTTAAAATTTTATTTATAATATTAATCCTTCAAAATTTCCAAAAATAGTATCACGACAGATTTTGTTTCCTAAATCTATATTAACATTTTTGAAGTACATTTGGTGTTTTACCCTTGAAGTTATATGTATTTAAAAACTTATTTACAAATTTAATCCCTAAAACTTTCCAAAAATAACATCATTTCAGATTTTATTTCCTAAATATTTTACATTTCATTCCAACCAAAAATAAGAAACAGCAATCAATATTATATAGAGACATAAAGTCATAAGCTATGATATATTTTCCATTTTATTTTCCAAACCAGTGAGTTTTGATTCTTAACGTAAGAAGAACTTCGATTCCTAATTATTTAAATATTATAATTAATATATATAAATTTAATAAAATTTAAAATATTATGAATATGTAAAATTAAAAAAAATTAAAATACTATATAATATGGTTATAAGAAGGACATGTTGGAATTAATAAAATATTATTAAATATGTGCTAACACGGGTTAAATCCTCATTTTATTATTTGCCAACACTATAAATATTATAATATCTGACATATAAAATCAACTTTTTTTTACTTAAGATTGTGTAAAATAATTAATTCATTATGAAAAATGTGACTTATTATGTATTTAGATCCCTTATTTTTTGTTATAATAATTAAAAATCGAAATAGAATCTCAAACACTAAACAAAACAAACTAAATATAATAAAAAATGGTCATATAATATATTACAAGTTAAAAAATTAATATAAACATTTAGTCGCACAAGCGACCAGAAAATTAGATTATTTCTCTATTTATAAGACATCCAATAGTTAACAAATAAATAGAATATATAATATAAATAATAATAAAATTATATGCATGCGGTGTACCGCGGATTAAAATCTAGTTTTTAAAAAAAATGATCCATAAGTTAAGTCCTCTTTGTTCCAATATACAGAGTGCAAAAATGATCTATTTTAATAATATGTATCTTTTTTTTTTAATATAATAGGCTATTCTATTTAACTGCATGAGAAAATTCCAAGGCTATGACTTGTTTAGTCATATATTGAAAGAAAGTTACGCGAGAGAAAGAAGATTACACTTATATAATCTTGTTTTTAAAGAGACAATCATAAGACAGAGAGGAAGTATCAAACTAGTTGATGGGGGTACTCGTCCACCTCGGCTTCCACGTCTCTTAACTGTTGTCTATTGCATTTCTTCGATCTTTTGGGTTGGTTCAATTGGCCTTCGTCCTTCTCAGCTCCTCTGAGCAGATGCATTTTCACATCTCCATTTTTATATTCCCCTAAACTCGTCCCTATTTCACCTACAGATCTAACTAATTACGATAGAATAGAATAAAAAGTAAGGCCTATATAGATTTCTATTTTAGTCCCAACACCAGTAGGTAGATCACATAATTTGATAATTATATATAGTAGTCTCAGTTCACCAGTAGACCACACAATTATAGTGTGTAGTGGACCTAGTGGTTGAGGCTTGTAACTTAGGAACTAGGAAGCATGACATATTCATAACTTTTTTTTTCTTCTGGATCTGGAAACAAAAGTAAATGCACGTGAGGAATTGGAATTAGGTCGAGCATCCGAATAAAAATTAGGTGGATTAGATGTTTTGGCCATCTTGTTGTTCATTCTGAAATGACTTGGTTATGTCCAGATCACATGGTTCAAAAGAAGTTCACACAGTCACTCTTCTATAATATGAAAAGAGATCCACATAATTAGAGGTTTAATTAATATAAAAATAACTAAAAACATATAATAATGTAAAACAACGCATTCATCATCGTTTTGCTAAAATTTAACTAATTATGTGGAATGGAATAGAACAAATTAACATTTCACTCATTCCACTAGAAAAAAGGAAGTTCCAAACGTTGACAAAAGAAATTTTACATCCATCCCTAGTTGCAACCAAATGTGTTGCTAATTAATTCTTTTTCTATTTCCTCTGTTTCGCAAGTTCTAATTTACTAACCTATGCGGATTTTTCATCTATACTCTGTTTAATATTCTTTCATCAATTGAACTAATTTGATAAAATGTGGAGTATAATTTTATCTTTTATTTTGTTATTATTTTGATGACTTTCTCTAATTTTTAATATTAGATTTTTTTTTTTACTTTATTGACATTTTTAGTTATATAATTCAATTTTTATTTACGATTACTTACCTGAAAACTTATTTTGTTAAAAATAAACAATTAATGTTATCTTATCTCATATTTTTCTTACACCAAACCATAAACTGAAGTTATATTCATTTTTCTCTTATAAACTATATATGTATATAACATAATTGCATATTATTTAATGTATGTACTTCTTTGAAATTAAAATTTAATTGATTTGTTGTATATGCATACTATTGGTATGAAACAAGAAAAACCCATTAAGTAAGGTACCAAGTATATGTATTATCATTTTTATAAAACTATATTTTCACACAGGAAAAACTTTATTGTGTTACATTTACGCAAATTGGGAAAGAAAAAAAGAGAAGAAAAGAACTATAACATAATACTATACTATATTTTAGTATTGATTAGGTGTATAAAGTGTAGAAACCACGTATAACGTGGCACATAGTTGGATGGATGAATTCCCACACGGCAGGCAAAGAGAGTCTCACGCGCGTAACATTGCTGTCTGATCAAAAGTTTGCTCGTAAATATCCACTTACTTTTGTTAACTCAATTATCTACTTTGCGTTAGTACTATTTCAGTTTCTGTTCGATATAATTCGCTCGTTTTCCTCATTACAAAAGCTTATAGGTTGGTACAAACTACAAAGCATATAAGGTCGATACACAACTATATAACCAACATTACCATAAGGGTATACATGTAACTTCGACATTTCCCATATATAAGCATTCTCACGATCAAAGATAGCATCTCATCTTCGACATAGTTTGACTCCATCTTACAGACGTATACACACTTTGTTTATATTCAAAACAATATGGGATCTTTGGTGAAAGAGAAAACCTCGTCGTTGATGACGGAGTTTTTGGAGAAGTGCGGCGGCTATGCGGTGGTGGATGGAGGGTTAGCGACGGAGCTACAACGCTATGGGGCTGACATCAATGATACACTTTGGAGTGCCAAGTGCCTAATTACTTCTCCTCACCTCGTCACAAAGGTTATATATACAATATATCATATGTAGAAATTCATACTCTTCTTCTAAGATGGGTTTAGTCGTACGGTGACAGATATTGACAATCCAGAGTGATCTATAGTTATTGAATGATGCACTCTCAAAACTTCGTATAATCTTGTTTGATTCTTTTCGGCTGCAATTTTAAATAATGATTTGTCACTATGGGGATATCTAAAGAAATAGTATTTGGTTCTTCAAAATATCTTGAGAAGTGCTGGGGGAAAAAACAAAAATATTGAGAATTTGTTTGGCTTCAGACACTTATGATACTATATATTCTTCTATATGTAAAGATTTAGAATTATAAAGTTGAGTGAGGACCTATGTACGGACAGAGGATACTGGTTCGAGTTAATATTTTTGGTCTTTTCTTGACTCTATAAACTTGGTTTTGTTTCTTTGCAACGATATTTTTTTTATTTATCAAGTTCGATGTTTTCGATGAAGCTCGTATATACACAAATAAACAGTGATACCTTAAACAGAGGTACTCGTATATCGGTATATGCACAAATCTAGACTAGAACTAATAATTTGCCACTTTGTAACACGTAACATTAGCTGCGACGCAAACGTGTACGTTTTTATACCACGACGTTTTACTTCACTGTCACTCCATTTTTCTAGTAACACCTTCAAATGAAATTAAAACAAAAACTACTACTGGTGCTTTTCTGTTGCAGCCAAAACTAAAAATATCAGAAATATTTTAGAAAAATATATAATATTATAGTTTTCTTCTAATAGGTGCACTTGGATTACCTCGAGTCTGGTGCAAATATCATCGCTACCGCATCTTATCAGGTACTTGACTACGTGTATTAGTAGGTTTTGGAAGAGTTTCTTTTTATTTTTATAAAAATAAATGAAAAATAAAAAATAATAATATTTAAACAAAAATAAGACAGAATCAGTTAAGAAACCTTGAAAAATCTATGAGAACCAATCATATGGTGACACATATCACTATTTCAATAATATATTTTATTGTAATGATTTAAATCTCTAATTTTTTTTTTATTAAATACTTTATTTATTGTTATTTTATATATATATATATATATATTTTATAGATCTTAAATAAAATTAGCTATCTAACAAGTTTTATTATGCAAAATTTTTAGTAAAATATTCAAATTATTTTATTATTGATAATATGATATATGGTATAAAATAGAACTAATTAGTAAAATTAAATACATTAAATATGTGATAATATGGCTAAAAAATATTAATTATATTTTTTTAATAATTTAAGATTAAATGCAAAAAAAAATATTCAAATAAAATTAAACTTTAAAAAATAAGTTACAAAAAAATAATAGTATTATGTAAATGAGAAATTTGAGTTTCTCACCAATGAACATATAATATTAAGAGGAAATTCTCAAGTTTTTCTACACAAAAAAAATTAATATTATATTGGTGAGAAACTTAACGAATTCTCACCAATGCACATGCTTTAACTTTGACTTATATTACTAAAGCATTTAATTGGTTTCTACTTGAAGTAACTGATGAGTAGTTAAAAAAAAAAAAGGAAATTAGTAGTTTAGAATCTGAATAAATACATAAAACTTAATTAGGAATCAAAATGCATCAAGATGCTCATACAGGGCTCGCAATTTAGTTTAACCAAATTAATTTATTACAAAGGCAACGATCCAAGGATTTGTGGCAAAAGGTTTATCGGTGGGAGAAGCAGAGAGTATACTGAGGAGGAGCGTTGAAATCGCGTGCGAGGCACGTGAGATTTTCTACAACAGATGCACCAAAGGTTCATGGGATTTCGACTACGCTGGAAAAGCCTCTGGACAACCTGTTCTTGTCGCAGCTTCCGTTGGTAGCTATGGAGCTTATCTCGCCGACGGATCCGAATACAGGTTCTTTGATTGATCCTAGTCATTTTCTTACATTTTAGTGTAAAAATTGGAAAAATAAAGTTTAAGTAAATTGGTTGAATCTATCCATACAAAAAGTTTTGGTCTGTATTTGTAATGAAATGTTTTGCAGCGGGTTATATGGAGATTCTGTGAGTAAGGAGACATTGAAAGACTTCCATAGAAGAAGAGTTCAAATCTTAGAGAAATCTGGAGCTGATCTCATCGCATTCGAGGCTATTCCAAATAAGCTCGAAGCCGAGGTATCTTAAGTTTACTACTTAACTAAATTAAACCAACAAAGTGAAAAGAATATTCTAGTCGTTTTTGTTTAGTGCTGTGTCCTTGTATCACCATCCAAGTTCAAGCATTCCATGTTATAGACAAAAAAAGGTAAAAATTACTCACATAAAGTTTTTAAGTAACTACAGAGTATTATTAGGTAGTTTTAGACTTTAGTCCAGTGGTTGCATGATGGTAGTTTTGAAATTGTAATCACATTTCACATGCATATACATGCTATTAGTCTAGAATTGACCTATGTGTATATATTTTTTTAGTTTTATGTATACGTTTTTTTTCCACATATTTATAGGCTTATGCAGATCTTCTTGAGGAGGAAGACATGTACATTCCGGCATGGTTCTCCTTCATTTCTAAGGACGGAGTCAGGGTGCCACGAGGAGATTCGATTATAGAATGTGCGAAAGTGGCAGATTCTTGCAAGAAAGTGGTGGCTATCGGAATCAATTGTACTTCACCAAGATTCATTCACGATTTGATCATCTCCTTGCGCCAGGTAACTTTATAAACAATGATGGAATTACTTTTTTTTTTTCTTTTCTCATCTCCTTTTATCCTGTTTTTTGCCTTGCGGCTAAATCAACTGACAATTTCTTTTACTAGGTAACCCGCAAACCAATCGTTGTCTACCCAAATAGCGGAGAAGTCTACGACGGTCTGAACAAGAAATGGATTGTGAGTGTTTATTATATACAAATTTTGTTAAACACAAACTACAAATCTGATTTTGGAGGTTTTTTTTATGTAATAATGCAGAAGTCAGGGGAAGAATCAGAGGAGGATTTTGTGTCGTACGTGAGTAAATGGAGAGATGAAGGAGCGTCGTTGTTTGGAGGATGTTGTCGGACTACACCAAACACCATCAGAGCCATTGCTAAAGTTCTCTCCGACGAATCTCCCGCAGCATCAAAACATAAATTTGAGCAGTAGACTTGTCAACGATGAGTTTCTATGCTTGTTCCTTGTGGTGTCAGGAAGGAGTTTGGAATGTATTATAACGTGTGTAATTTTGTAATCTACTAAACATATATACGTAAGTTGGGACTTGGGGTGTTTCATCTGGTTTTTTGGTGTTATGAAATAATCGATTTATGTTGAAACTAAAAATGATGGTAACTATGTACAACTGCGTAGTTAGAGTATGACAATGATGGGTTAAGACGCTAAGTGATAGTTTGTAAGCTTACTTCTATTACTGTGCTGTAAAAAATAGGTAATATAAAAATAAACTACAAATATTTAATACTAACCATAGCTTCAGAAATTTTTTTTTCTTCCATATATAAAAACTTAGAAAATTACTCTAATGAATGTAATAAACGATGAAAACATCTCCATAATTTGTTTTTTCATTTCCATTTCCATTTCTACTTAATTCCTAAGATAAACTAGTTAAACTTGTACACAACATTTTCAAGTAAAATTTCCTGTTTCTTTTCCATCGGATACAATATAACTTTGATGAACATGAAGAAAGAGTGAAATCTAGAGAAGAGTTTCATTCTCTTTAGCTATCTTCTTCAAATCTTGAAGGAGAGAGACAAACGACATTACCACCCGAATATGATATTTAAACGTTAAGGAAAAAATAGAAGCGAAACCGAAATCTATTTTTTTAACTTTTTGAAACCTTCATAGTACGACAGGATTCGTGGTTACAAGAATTCTAGGGAAGATACCATTAGCGAAAAAAGACTTTTTTCTTTCTCTCAAAAGGGTGAAAAAGTGACGCTTTTCGCGACTCACCTCCGTCGTCTCTCACGATGGCGGAACCCCCATCCGTCCAATTTCTCAGGCCCTCTCCTCCTCATGGGGAAGACAAATCGTCAGAAAAAGAGACCACCGGGTTGGATCTCCCCTGGAAACCTAGCAAGGATGGCGAAATCTTCGTCCCCTCCACCAAACAGTCCCTCGAGATCTCCGACTCCTCCTACTAACATTCCCTCGCCGTCACCGTCGTTTACCTCCCCTGCCCCCAGATGCGCCTCAGTGGAAGCCCTGCCTTCTAACTTAGCCGCTGCCATTGAAGATTGTGCACCACCTCCACTGGTGACCTCAGATCTATGCGTCAATGAAGCTAGAGCGAGTCCTGCAACCACAGCGCTACCCCTACCTTCCCAGGAAACAACGAATGCTGGTCAAACCTCTATGGTTGAAACCACCAAGACTCCTTCTGCGAAAGTTGACTCATCAACGGCCCCAGAGAAATCCCTCATTAGCTCAGAACCTGAGACCGTCAAGACAACCACTGTCACGAATTCAAAAAGCGAGAAAAAGGAGGATGATTGGCTAAAGTTATTTAAAAGCTCTGCCAAGCCGCTCTCGAAAAAGGGTACCTCATTCATACTTCCCTCTGGTGAAGCTTGTGTGGAGATACCAAATTCTATCATAGAAAAACATCAGAAGTCGTGGGACTCCTTCATTTTAGGTCAATTCTATTCCGATCCTCCATCCCAAGGTACTATCCATTCAATTGTCAATGGAATCTAGAGCCCCCGTTTTCGTGATATTGCCGTTTCCAAGCTAGAAGGGAATGCTTTCCTCTTTAAGATTACCAATGTAAAGACTCGTACTAGGATTCTTAATCAAAGGTTATAGAGCATTGATGGACAGACTATGTTTGTCGGAAATTGGACACCAGGAACTGCCCCTGTCAAGCCGGAGCTCTCTGCGGCGCCTATCTGGCTGGAGCTCCGTAATGTCCCTCTACAGTTTTTTAATGAAGATGGTCTGGAACAGATAGCAAGTTTGGTTGGTGAACCTAAATGTCTTCACCATACTACCGCAAACAAGACCAACCTTGAGGTTGCAAAGGTGTTTACAATAATCGATCCCCGTAAACCCCTTCCCGAAGCAGTAAATGTCAGATTCCAGTCCGGTGAGATCAGGCGTATTCTAGTCTTTAGCCCTTGGATGACCCCGATCTGTTTCCACTGCAAGGAGATCGGCCATAGCGTAAAGCACTGTAAGTCGGAGCCAATCTCCTGCTCAGAATGTAAATCTACTTCCCATCAGGTTGACAATTTCCCGCGCGTGAGCAAAAAGAAAAAGACTGTTTATCGTATCATGCCTATACCACCTGCGCCACTTGCACCACTGGTTCCACAGGCTGTTACTACTTCGGTCCAGTGTGACACCAGCACCATTGCTAAAGCATGCACTGCTGTTAAGTCTTTGCTAGCAAGTCCATCACTGGATGAAGAGGCAAGCGGTTCAAGGGGAAGATCTTCATCTGCTGGTGTATCAGAGGCAGATCCTGATTCGTCTGGCACTATGTCAACGGATTTGGATGTATCTGACATTGCGGAAGACTATCCTGATGAGTATGGGTTCACTGAAGTGGTGCCAAAAAAGCCCCACCGACATGAACGAGGCAAGGGCCTCAAAATCAACTAATTCCCATGTCAGTATCTATGTTTATTGACATTTTTTGTTGGAATGTGCGAGGTTTTAATAAACTTTCTCATCGCACCGGATTTAAGAAATGGCTTCAGAAAAATAAGCCCATTTTGCAGCAGGTTAAGAGTAGCAAGTTCATAAATGCCCTCATGCCTGGCTGGTTTTGTGAAGATAATTACATGTATTCGGATTTAGGAAGGATCTGGGTGCTATGGCATCCTAGTGTTAAGGTGTCCATTATCTCAAAGTCCCTCCAAATGATAATTTGCGAAGTTGAGCTGCCAGATGTATCTTCGCCTCTGGTGGTTTCCTTTGTCTATGCATCGAACCTGGAAGCTGAACGCCTTCTCCTTTGGGATGAGCACCTTCAACTCTCAACAAGCCAATCTGTTAGTGGTAAAGCCTGGACAGTCCTGGGAGATTTCAATCAAACCCTGAATCCTATGGATCATTCAAAGTCTGAAGGACACTCATTAAATAGAGCAACATTGATCTTCCGTGATTGTCTCTTTCAAGCTTCTCTTTAAGATCTCACCTACCGAGGATGCTCATTCACTTGGTGGAATAAGCAAGCACCCAACCCAATTGCGAAGAAACTTGATAGAATCCTGGTCAATGATATTTGGGCATTGTAATTCCCTTCATCTGTCGGTTTCTTTAGTGAACAAGATTTTTCAGACCACTCTTGTGCATCGCTACACATGCTAAGAGTTTCAAAAAAGTTACAAGCCCTCAAGAAGACTATCAGGGAGTTCAGTAGAGAGAACTACTCTGGCATTGAAAAGAGAGTACAAGAAGCGCATGAGGAGCTTCTCCTTAGACAAAATTCAATGCTGACCCAACCGACCAGTCTAAATGCTATTGCTCTGGAGGAGGCTTAGAAGAAGTGGCAGATTTTGGCTTCGGCAAAGGAAAGGTTTTTCCAGCAAAGGTCTAATATCTCATGGCTGAAGGATGGGGATTGTAATTCTCGTTTTTTCCATCAAATGGCTGATACCAGGAATGCAATCAATCATATTCACTTCCTATATAATGAGGAGGGTGAAAAATTCGAATCAATGCAGGGGATCCAGGATGTTTGTGTCCATTACTTTGAAGGCTTACTTTCTAGTCCAGTTCACCCAGCGCTTTTTGTACAAGATGACATTACTCTCCTTCTGGATTACCGATGCAACCTAGACCAACAAAACATGCTTATAGCTCCATTCACAAATACAGAAATCAAGGATGCTTTTTGATCCATCCCATTACACAAGTCGAGTGGGCCTGATGGCTACCCAGCAGAGTTCTTCATCAGATGCTGGAACATTGTAGGTGGTGAGGTTACCTCTGCAATTAAAGAGTTTTTTTTCTCACGTAAACTACTCAAGCAGTGGAATGCCACCACCTTGGTGTTGATTCCAAAGGTGTGCAATGCTTCCTCACCCTCCGAGTTCAGACCTATTTCCTGCCTAAACACGCTTTACAAGGTTATATCTAAACTTTTGGTGAATAGGCTGAAGCAGCTTCTACCTGGTATCATCTCTCCCTCTCAGTGTGCTTTTATCTCTGGTAGGAACCTCTCCGAAAATGTGCTCTTTGTAACAGAGATTGTGCACGGTTATCACAAGACTAATATTGACCCAAGGGGAATGCTTAAAGTCGATCTGCGCAAAGCGTTTGACTCTATCAGATGGGACTTCGTTCTAGCAACTTTGAGAGGCCTGAATTTACCAGATATCTTCATTGCTTGGATCACCTAATGTATCACTACACCCTCTTTCTCAGTTTCGGTTAATGGAGTTATGAATGGTTTCTTTCGAAGCAAAAGAGGGCTCAGGAAGGGTGACCCGTTGTTCCCTTACTTGTTTGTGCTAGCAATGGAAGTCTTCTCTAAGTTGCTTCACTCATGGTACGACTATGGCTATATCTTTTATCACCCTAAAACAGAGGAACTAGCCATCTCTCACTTGATGTTTGCGGATGATGTTATGATATTTTTTTATGGAGGAAGCTCGTCACTTCATGGAATCAATGATACTTTGGACGACTTTGGGGGATGGTCAAGTCTGGTCATGAACCGAGGAAAGACTGAATTATTTTTGGCAGGGGTGAATGAAACAGAATCCTTTGCAATAACGCAATACGGTTTCCCTCAGGGCTCCTTGCCTATCCGTTACCTTGGGCTGCCATTGATGAGTAGAAAGTTGAAACTCATTGAGTATGCTCCTCTTGTTGAGAAGGTGAAGAAAAGATTTACTATGTGGGATGTGAAGTCCTTGTCTTTCGCTGGGAGATTACAACTGATAGTGTCGGTGATTACTGGTACAATGGTATTTTGGATGTCGACTTTTAAGCTCTCCAGAGGTTGCATCCGTGAAATCAAATCACTATGTTCTCGACTCTTATGGTCTGGAGGGATTGAGAATTATCATAAGGCAAAGGTTTCCTGGTCAAAGGTTTGTCTGCCCAAATCAGAAGGTGGTCTTTGCATAAGGAGATTTACGGAATGGAACACTGCGTTAAATTTAAAACTCATCTGGCTTTTATTCACAGCAAGTGGTTCTCTATGGGTTGCCTGGCAAAAATCACACTACCTCCATAACTCGGCAAGCAACTTCAGTTTTTTAAGTTCTGGAGTGCTACAGAATCAGCCAATGACTCGTGGCAATGGAAATGTCTCCTAAGGCTAAGGCCTATGGCTAGGAAGTTCTTGAAGTTTAAACTAGGAAATGGCCTCCAAACCAGTTTCTGGATGGATAACTAGACTCCGTTTGGCCCTCTCATCACTTACCTTGGTGAGACTGGTCCCAGTAACATACGGATCCCAGTCACTTCAACGGTCTCTGCAGCCACTGATTCGAGCTCTTGGCTCCTGCCGGCACCTCGTTCCGATCATGCACTAAACCTCCATATTTTTCTCACCTCAATCAACTTACCACTAAACCGTTTTCAACAAGAGTTGTCTAGTTGGTGTGTAGATAATGTCGGCTGTGATAAGTTCTCCTCTTCGAGGACTTGGCAAACCATTCAACTAAAGGAGGAGGAGAAAAATTGGGCACCTTTAGTTTGGTTCAAAGGTGCAACACCATGTCACGCTTTCCACATGTGGGTCGCTCAACTGGATAGACTCCCCACAAGGTCGAGGCTCCAATCCTGGGGTCTGCAAGTCAGCCACCTTTGCTGTTTATGCTCTTCTCAGATCGAGACCAAGGACCATCTCTTCCCCTCTTGCGCTTTCACTAAAGCTATTTGGAATATGGCTTTCACTCGGTTAAGGTTAAACACAGTTATGTTCCACCAATGGGAGGATCTTCTGTTCTGGATTAGTGGAGATTCGGAATCTGCGCCATCTACCCTTCGGAAGCTAGTTGACCAGTCGATCATCTATTCAACTTGGAAACAGAGGAACAACATGCTACATAACTCGCATCAAATTCCTCCAACTACCATCTTCAAATCCATAGTCCGCAAAGTTTTAAATTCAATCCATGCTAGACAGCATCGTCGGAAGTTTCACAACCTTTTGATCCGCTGGCTCATTTGATGTTGTTTTTGCATCACTCGTTTGCTTCCTTGTTTTTTACTCTTTTTTTTGCTAAGGAACTAAACTTTAGGTAACCATCATGTAATTCCTATTTTTCATTTTAAATGATATTTACACGCTTAGCAAAAAAAAAAATGAATCCTAGGATACAACACATTCACAACCGGGTTTGTTCTCACTTAAACACACTGGCTCTACACAAACTATACACTACGATACTCTCGAAAACACTTAGTTTGTAACAGAGAGTGATTGTTGGGGTTTTGGTGTTCTAAGTCTTTTCTCAACTTTGTCTGTCATATGTGATGAACTGAATGTATGTTTATATAGAGGTCTGGATTACTTTGAAATTGATTTTACATAATTTTACCAAGTCCATCGCAAATCTAGGAGATATGCAACATAAAAAAGCGAATATTTTTCAAAGAAATCTAACTCTCCACTTGATCATGAAACCAAAGAGACCGAGTCTCACGGAGACGTGAAGCAAAAATTTGACTCTGTTCAATATGATCCACTCCTCTTGGAGCTCCAACTTGAGAAAGGCCAAAACATTAAGGCCCAATTTTTCATTTACACATTTAACTCTACTAAATCCACTTACTTTAAGTAGATTGAGGTCCTACAATCCTCCACATGAATAGAAATTACAAACTAAACATAAGAATTCAAAAAAATATTTTTATAAACTAGACTTGACTAGACTATACATAACTTAGGCCAGACTAGACAGACGTTCGAAAATATACGAAAATGTTATTATATCTTAAAGATAACAATTTCAGCTTTGAACCCATCATTTTAATATCTATTCGGATTTACTTAGTCAGGAGAGGTGAACATGATATCTTGAACCATCCAGATTTTAATTTAAACATAGAAAATAGGTATCGCGCAATAACATTTTTTTTGTAAAGATTCAATTCTCTACTGTGTCTGTTCTGGCCTTGGATATTCCTGGGTTCATGAAGTCATATAAAACATGATAAATATCAAAACAAAAACATGGTGTTTATTTTGATTATATTTGATTTTCCTAAAATTATTTTATTCCTCCAAGTTTTGAGGCTTTGGATGGAGATGATAATTAGTATGTGTATTTTATTAACATTTTCTATATATTGACTTTTCTTTTCACTTTAGTTATTATAATTACGTAATTTAAAAGAAAAAAATTCAGTTTTTTTTTTTAATATAATTTTGTAAAAAACCAATTTTGGCTATTTTATAATATGAAGTATTCGACCTCTTTTGGATCAGTAATATAGAAATTTTCGACCAATCAGGTGGTCGATAATTATTGACCAGTTTATTCGTTAGGAGATTTTGACTATTTTTTTGGTTGTAACTATTTTTGACCACCATACTGGTCATAAATTTTCGACCATTTATTTGGTCAGTATTTTCGACCATTTTTTTGGTAAAATTAGTTACAAATACATATAGCAATTAGTAGCAATGGATACAAATTAATTTGCCACAACTGGGTAGCAAATTTGCGACGAAGAGTTACGGTAGAGAAATTTGCTACGATGATATAGTTACTAAATTTATTTATAACTAAAGTGTAACAAATATTTTTTTGCTACAAAATATTTGTTATACCTACAAAAATATATAGTAACTATACATGTTTAACTTTGGTAGTGATTGTTAAACTATTTTGTAGTAATTTTGTCTTTAATGATGTATCACTTATCGATTTTGAATAATTAATACATATTATTTTTTATCCCATGAAGGAATTTGGGATTAAACGCCATGCAAGTAAACCTTATTTCTCTCTTTATCGAACCACTTTGAATTCTATCTTTTTATATATTCATTAATAATTAGGCTCATGTGTAATTTTTGGGCCAATCTTCAAATGGATGCATATATACAACAAGTGGGTTATAATGAGTTTAACTGCAACAAATATCAATTACTTAGCTTTTCACAGTATTTAAATCATTATAATTATAACATGTAATATTATTTTGTAAGATTTCAAACATATATTGTCATAGAATAACAAGAGTACAAGACACATATTGTCCTATCCATTATAACTCACAATTTGGTAAATTTAATTACAGTTTTTTCTAAAATATTACTCATGAGTTCTAACTTTTTTCTAATGTCAAGTTTTTAGATTTGGAAGCTAGTACAAAATTAAGTATATTATTGTATTCATAAGAGGTCTATTCGATAAATATAATAGTAAGATATGATATGATATGATATATATTATCCTTTTTTTACTTTATCATAGTACTATATTAATTGAGAAGTACAAATATAAATCTACTCTTATAAAGTGTTAAAAATTACATTGTCATGCATTGGTCTTAAGACAAATATTTAATTTTTCAGTAAGGATAAAAATATAATTTTAATATTATACTAATAAGATATTTTAAATAATTATTAATTTCCAAAACAAATTCTCTCTCTAATTAATTATGGACGTAAATTACTAATTAATTAAAAAAAAAAATATAAACCAATCAAAATTTTAAAAAGTAAGATTTTATATCTAAGTATCCAAATTATTATCTTAAGAACTATATTTGGAAGGTTTTGTCAAGATTTTAAATTAAGATTCTCCTATTATCTTCTTTTTATTTCATTTACAAATTGTTTTGAATTATCATATAATACATATGATAAATAGATATGCAAATCTTTTGCTTCCTATGTTGTGATTTGACTTTTTAAATTCAAAGATATATTACTTAACATATGTTAGTTGGTAAAACTAAATTTATGTGGTTGATAAATTAAATAAATTTTATTTTCTCACAATTAGAATATAATAATTACTATTTTAAAATATTTCAAAAAATAATAATGCAAATACAATAAACAAACAATATAAAAAAGTAATATATATCAAACAAATAAATTACTATAATATTATAAAATAATTAGTATTTAGAAAATTATATGTAGATTTACCAAACAATTGCAATATTAAAAGTAAATATTGTCTCAAACAAAATAACATTTAAAAACAAATATAACAATAATAATTATTATTATTATAAAATATTTTTTTGGAAAAAATGTTGATTCGTGCTTTATAGCATGGGATATCTTCTAGCTGTCTTATTAATATTCCTTTACACATTGATTTGATTTGAATTGTTTTAGTTCCAGAATTACTCTTGCTAATTGTAAGTAAACAATTTTTACACGTATTTTCAATGACAATTGAAGTAAATGATTGATTACTTTTGAAAAATCATTCAAAATAATTATTTTTTAAGATAATAAAGAATTAGAGTTTTGGGAAATACTATGTTTCTTTAAATTTGTCAGTTACAAAATTTATTTTTCAACATATAAAATTACTAAAATAGTCTTACTTAATAATGAACAACAAAATATATTTTAAATATTAAATAAATGTATTGGTGATAAGCCGCCCAAGAATTGCAAAACTATTGACAAAATCATGATTTGATTTTGTATCGTTTGCTTGCGAAACAAGGCCATGTATCCGCTATAACCAAGCAAAATATATTAGTGCCGACAAGATCTAAAATGTGTTTATGATTTTTTGTTGATAAATTTCCATTAAATTGCCAAATGGCATTGATGATTTCTAAGATCGCTCAAGCTCTGAACTCTGATGTACAATAAGTGTCAATCTCAACCTTGCTGCTGCTCCATCTATAATATTAAAAGGTGCACTTTCCCTTAAGGATTCTCATTTAAATTTAGAAGAAGTCACGATACAGCCAAAGTTTTCCGCTACCACGGTTTATTGATATGCATTACAAAGGACAATAGACTCATAGTTTGGAAACCAAGTGGATCCAACCAAAAACTGGTTGCAAGAGATACTCTAGATCCAACCAAGTGGTACACGAAAATGATAAGGTCCCAGTCAAAGCAGAGATAAAAACACACAACACAAGTTTCTTCAGGCAAATTTCTCTGCCTTTTCTTTTTGGCTTTTCTCATTTATATAGAAACTCAACAAATAACATGAAGCAAATAACAAATGGAACCAATCGTGATTCCTAAATAGTAGGGAAAATGGGAAAGTGATAAAGTGCGTTCCTCACAACAAGGAAGACCACTTCACGATTATTTGCAGAAATATTTGAAATGAATAAACCAATTGGTTAAGCCAATTACTCTTGATATTCCATTTCTAATTCTTCATATGGTCTGATCGTCGGTTAAGCACTTGACCATTTGTTGACCCATCAGAAAACAACAAATCTTGTGCTACCTACAAAATTGTCTCTGCCGGAACAGTGATGGAATCATAACCCTCAATCGGTTCCGGTTTATCGAAACAAAGATTGGTTTAGGGGCAAACTGAAAGAGAAAAAAACCAAAACCCTAATTTAGACGCTTTCTTTTTCCTTGGGAGATCTGATCACAAAGAGATAAAAAAAACTATGATGTCCTATCTTCCGCCAGATTTGGTTGACGAAATACTTTCTAGGCTTCCGGTGACATCTGTGAAAAGGTTATGATCTACTTGCAAACGATGGAACGCTATATTCGAAGATGAAAGATTCACTGAGAAGCACTTTAGTAAAGCACCAAAGGAGTCTATGGTTCTCATATTGAAGGGGTATAGGGTTTGTCCAGTGAGCGTCAATCTCAACGTTGCTCCTCCTTCTATAGAGTTTAAAGGTGCACTTGGCCTAAAACCAAAGGATTCTCATTCTAGTTTAGAAGAAGTTGACATAAAAGGCGTTTTTCATTGCGATGGTTTGTTGTTATGCAACACCAAAGATGGTAGACTCGTGGCTTGGAATCCGTGTTTGGGAGAAACCAGGTGGATCCAACCCAAAACTTATTACGAGAGAGAGTCGAGGTTTACTCTTGGAAATATCCAAAACAACAAATCTTGCCGTAGCTACAAAATCTTGAGGCGGTGGGGTGTTTACTATGACCAACGGTTTGAAATATATGACTTTAGCTCGGATTCATGGAGGGTTTTTGATCAGGTCGACTGCATCATACAATGTAACGGTTATAGTAGTGGTCCGTCGTCTTTGAAAGGAAATACTTACTGGGTTGCTACTACACACAAAGAAGATTATGAATTCGTACTCAGTTTTGATTTTACAGCAGAAAGATTTAGACGTCTACGGCTTCCATTATTTCAGAATGATATTGGTGATGTGACTCTATCAGTTGGTAGAGAAGAACAGCTTTGGGCGTTAAATCTGCGTAACAGTACAGCAAAGATAGAGATGTGGGTAACCAACAAAATTGATATTGAATCAGAGTTGTTGTGGAGCAAATCCTTTATAGTGGATTTACCTATGATTAGTATTAGTAATTATTTTGAGATTTTCACGAGTCTATTAATCGATGCGGAGAAGAAAGTATTATTGTGTTGTAGTGTAGGCGATACTGATTCGAACCGCGGGAATTTTGTATGCACAATAGGAGAGGACGATGAATACTACACAGAGATCCCTTACATAAACAGCCAATGTGTGTGGGAAGACGTAGGATGGCGTCCAGTTGTTTTCAACTATGTTCCAAGTTTGTTTCAAATCAAGTAAGGTAGAATACATAGAAAGAAAGAAACTAGTGAACAAGTGATTTCGTCTGGCACATCTTCTTTTTTATTTCCTTAGTTTTTTTTTTTTGTTTTAAAAATGTTTTTCGTTTTTTTTTTTGTTTTAAAAATGTTTTTCAAAAAAATGTCGTACGTTTGAATATTTTGATGAATATTTTTGGGTACTTTATGGTTCCAATGATGATGTTCTTCATCTTTCTCCAAATGGTGTAACCGTGTACGTAAGCCACCTTGACCTTAAAGACAGTTTATTCCCAAATGGTGTAAGTAAGCCACAACCTCCCCATTTTCGATTTAAGTCATTAAAGAAGTGAAAAAACATTGACAAAACTCATGATGTTTCATCTTTAGTTTAACTGTTGACGATTTTGATTAACGGGAAATCTGGCGATGATGGATGGTACCAATCCCAGACGGAACCTCAAATCTTTGGCGACTGCATCAATAATATTCATATTTTGAACTACATAACTCTCATTCCAATTTCCAACTAAACCGGCAAAATATCTTCATGGTGTAAAATGATCCAAGATGTCCAAAACATGAAACAAAGTAAGAAGACCGAATAATACAGAGTAACACACGAGAGTTTTAGGATATTGCCATATTGGTGTGACATTCTCTACTTGAAATAATTAAATAAACTTAAAATATTGGGATCAGTATCTTTTGTCAGTTGCTTCTTTTCCAAGGGAATATTTTAAGTGAAATTTATAATCATAATCAACATAGGAAAAGGAAGCGGAGAATTTGATCTTGTTTGTATATATAAAAGACAAAATAGGTTATGTAGGGAGATCACAACAGAAACAATGACGATGCCTGAACTCCCGCAAGATTTGGTTGAAGAAATACTATCTAGGGTTCCGGCAAAAGCTCTGGGATGGTTGCGATCTACTTGCAAAGCATGGGACGTTTTATTTAAAAACCAGAGATTCAGCGAGAAGCACTTTCGCAATGCACCAAAGGAATCTCTGGTTCTCATGTCGAAGGAGTATAGGGTTTGCCCAATCAGTGTCAATCTGAACGTTGCTCCTCCATCTAAAGAGTTGAAATATGCACTTGGTCTAAGCGACTCTCAATCTAATTCAGAACAAGCCGATATAGCTGAAGTTTTTCACTGTGATGGTTTGTTGTTATGCACAACCAAGAACAATAGACTCGTGGTTTGGAACCCGTGTTTGGGGGTAACCAGGTGGATCCAACTCAAAATTGGTTTCATGCGTAAGGAAAGGCTTGTCTATTATTGAGATGTTTGTACAATATATATACATAAGATCCATAGGGTTTCACAACTACTAATTACACATTTATCCTTTACATATATAACTCTCCTATACGTCCCCTCAAGATGGACGGAGTTTCTGCACTCCAATCTTGACATTAAGAGTATGAAAGCGAGGACCCAGTAGAGGTTTAATCAATGCATCCGCAAGCTGATCATCCCCAGAGATGTGAGCAACATGTAGAACACCTGATTGAACATGCTCTCGGACAAAGTGATAATCAATAGCAATGTGTTTCATCTTGGTATGGAACACCGGATTTGCACACAGGTAAGTAGCACCAATGTTATCACAGTAGATAACAGGAGTTAATGGTAACGCAATACCCATTTCTTGAAGCAACGAGCAAACCCATCGCAGTTCAGAGGCTGTATTCGCAACTGATCGATACTCTGCTTTGGTGGAGGAACGAGACACACTGCATTGTTTCTTGGAGGACCACGAGATGGGACTGCCTCCAAAGTAGATAATGTAAGCATTGGTGGAGACATAGTTGGCACGATCACGACCCCAATCAACATCCGAAAACGCATGGACCGTGAGCGGGGCATCTCGGGCAAGGAAAATACCAAGAGAGCGAGTACCATTAAGATAACGCAATACACGCTTAACCGCCTGCCAATGTGTATTAGTCGGTTTATGCATAAATTGTGATAAATGATTTACCGAGAAAGCAATATCAGGTCTTGTGAACGCCAAGTATTGAAGGCTGCCAACCACCATTCGATAGTCCTTGGCGTCCACAAGTGGTGTCCCAGAAAAAACCGTAAGTGTGGAGGAGGACGACATAGGCGTGGAAACAGGTTTAGAGTCAAGCATATTTGTCTTGGCTAAGAGATCAGTGATGTACTTGCGCTGCATCAAATGGATACCCTTTGGTGTTCTAGTCGCCTCAATGCCTAAGAAATAACTCAATGGACCAAGGTGTTTAAGTGAGAACCAATGAGCCAAGGAAGCATGAAACGCCTTCACCAAATACGGTGGACCAGTGATGATAATGTCATCCACGTAAACAAGAACATAGACATACTCTCGACCGTGTTTGTAGATGAACAGTGAGTTATCCGCCAAAGATGTCTTGAACCCCGATTGTAAAAGAAATTGTTTAAGTTCCTGATACCACGCTCTAGGAGCCTGTTTTAAACCATACAACACTTTCCGCAACCTACACACATGATGAGGTTTATGTGTCAAAGCCTGGAGGCTGTGACACATAAACCTCCTCTTGAAGAGTTCCCTAAAGAAAGACATTGTTGATGTCTACTTGTTGAATCGCCCAATCACGTTTCACAGCAACCTCAAGAACGAGACGTATAGTCGTGGATTTGATAACTGGACTGAATGCATCAGAATAATCAATGCCATATTGCTGATTGAATCCACGAGCAACAAGCCTGGCTTTGTACCTGTCGATCGATCCATCAGACTTATATTTCAAGGTAAAAATCCACTTACAGCTGATTACATTCTGAGCAGTCGTCGGTTCCTCCAGATCCCACGAGTGTTTCCTAATTTGGGCATTAATCTCTTCAGCCATCACATTTCTCCAATTGGGATCCTTGAGTGCTTGAGCAACCGTTGTCGGAATGATTGGTGAAAGAGAAGCGGCGAGACTAAATTTTGTCTTCGGCTTGCTAATATGATTCTTGGACCATGTTTGCATTGGGTGTAGATTCTGTGGTGGTGGAGACGGAACACGAGCTGGAGAATCAATAGCAGGCGTCAGAGACGAAATTGATGGGGATGTCATAACGGATCGAGAAGACGATGGTGATGAATCGCGTGATGGTGTTGGTGAAATTGGGCTTGGCGATACTGGGCTCAGAGGTTGTATTGGACTTTGTTGGGCCGAGATGGATGAAGGATCATGAGCCCGTTTGGTGTGAGTCTCATGATCGTTATCAGGCGAGGTGGACGACGATGACGGGGACAACAACGAGGGTATGTCTGGTGCAGAGGAAGACACTGGAGAACCAGATTTCATGACAATTGCTGGCGGTGCCGTTGGTGCCGGAGAGTGACGATCTGAACACGGAGACGCAGAAGAATGAGCTGGTGAAGATGGTGCAAGTGGCAACGGAGTGACCGAATTCGAACTGTGTGAATCAACAGTGTTTGATGGCACAGACACAGGTGATACACTAGACGAGGTAGCAAAGGGATATTGTGATTCTTTGAACTGAACATGCCGAGATGTGTAAATCCGGTTTTGCTTGACGTCCAAGCATAAGTACGCACTCTGTGTGAGTGAATACCCTACAAAGACACACGGTGTGGAACGCGGCTCAAGCTTATTGTGGCGATATGGACGCAACCAAGGGTAGCAGACACAGCCAAATACCCGTAGCTTGAGATAGTTTGGTGTCGTCTTGAAAAGACACATATAGGGAGAGTCACCTTGAAGCACATCGGTGTTCATCCGATTGATCAAATAGACCGCCGTCGCAAAGGCATAAGGCCAATAAGAAGACGGTACGGAAGCATGAGTAAGCATCGCGAGGCCCGTTTCAACAATATGGCGATGCTTCCTCTCGGAGATACCGTTATGTTCCGGTGTATGCGGCGGCGTGGTGAAATGCGAGATGCCGTGGTGAGCCAAAAACGACCGTAAGGCAATAAACTCACCACCATTATCCGAATATAACGTGCGGATTTTGGTTTGAAACCGATTCTCCACTAGAGCCTTAAAGGCAACAAAAACATTTTTGACCTGAGATTTTTGTTTGAGGGGACAAAGCCATGTGTATCTTGTAAAGTGATCAACCAAAACAAGATAGTATTTGAGATTTTCAGAAGATATTATAGGAGAGGACCACACATCAGTATATATGTATTCAAGAGGTTGAGATGAGGTAATTGTGTTTGAAGCAAATGGAATTTTGTGACTTTTATTGATAAAACAATCCGAACAAGACAAAGTGTTTTGTGTGAAAGAAGAAAGAGGTAAAGAGAATTTGGAGACAATGGATTTTAAAACTGAAAGAGAGGGATGACCAAGTCGAAGATGCCAAGTGAAGAAATCGGTTTTTGGTGAGAGTGATGCCGCAAACACGTTGATGGAATTTTGATGAACCGGCCACTCATACAGCCTATTCTTAGTTCTGCCTTGGAGTAACTTGACCCCGTGTTCAGATCCATCACCTGAAAATGAGCATGGAAGAAGGCAACCGCAACGTTATTAGCATTACACAATCGATACACAGAAATTAAGTTCTTGCTAATATCAGGAACATATAAGAGATCAGATTTAAGCAAGGTGTCGAGAAGGTGTAGGAAGTAAACCGGAACCCGTATTAGCGATCTTAAGACCAGATCCATCAGCTAAGGCAACCTCCTCACCCCTGGTGTAGAGATGATGAAGCGAAAGATTGGATAAATCAGAAGTCAAGTGTGCGTAGCACCACTATCCATGATCCCATTGGCTGGATTATACGGAGGGATGGTAGCAACATTGGCACGAGGTTGCCAAGGCATGCTTGGTGTATAACTACCACCGGAAGAGGTAGAACCGGAGCCGGACACCTAGAATTGAGAACACCTTCGCGCACTATGACCAAAGACACCATAGAGTTGGCAACGACCTTGGTAGCCACGACCTTGAGATCCCCTAGGTTGATGTTGTTGACCGCGAGGGACATAGCGGTTGGAGGAACGAGGATTGTTGTTATGGTCATGGCTCTTGTAAGACGCAACATTAGCAGTAACAAGAACAAGCGACGAGACTGAGCCTTGGGAGAGAAGCTTCAACTCATAGTTGATCAACTTTTCATGCAACGTTGTTAAAGATGGAGGTGTGTCACGTCCATCAATTTGATCAATCACCGGTTTGTAATCTTCTGGGAGTCCGGCGAGAATATAATCAATTTGCTCTTCAGGTTCATAAGGTTTCCCAAGAATAGCAAGCTGATCAAAACGAGTAACGAAGCCTTGAACGTATTCATCGACCGTACGAGACCCCTTCTTCCACGTGCGGATCTGTTCACGGATCTGCTTAATGTGGCCCCAACTTGGACGAGCATAGGTAGAGGAGAGAAGACTCCAGATCTGAGCTGAGGTGGTGGTTTTAGACAAGACCGGTTGAACCTCAACCGAAATTGCATCCAATAGAGAAGAGTAAATGAGTTGATCTTGTCGCTCCCAGAACGTGTAATCAGGATTGACCATAGTAGCACCATTTGTCGTAACAGTAGGAGTCGGTGCAGCCACAGATCCGTCGAGGTAACCGGCAAGACCATAGCCGGCAAGCAGAGCACGCACTTGACGATTCCACATCAAGAAATTGGAAGCAGTGAGTTTGGTGACATTCGACATATTGACTGTATGAAGGTTTGTGGTAGCGGAAGAGTCAATGACATCAGAAGAGGACGTCATGGTAAGAGAAGTAAGGAAGAAGAAGAGAAGAGAAGAAAGAAAAAGGAGGCGGCGAGAAAAAGAGCTAGGTCTTTGGATCATATAGCTCTGATACCATGTAAGGAAAGGCTTGTCTATTATTGAGATGTTTGTACAATATATATACATAAGATCTATAAGGTTTCACAACTACTAATTACACATTTATCCTTTACATATATAACTCTCCTATAGCATGAATGCCATGAGAGACTCTAAGTTTGCTTTAGGATACCACAACAACAAATCTTGTCGTGCCTACAAAGTCTTGAGGTGCTGCAATTCTAAAGATTTACAAAACACAGAACCGAGTTATTGAGTTTGAAATCTTTGATTTCATCTCTAATTCATGGAGGGTTCTTAATGACGTAAACCCCAACACCTTCGAACTAGTATATGTTGGCGTGTCTTTAAAGCAAAATACTTACTGGATTGCTGTATATGAAACAGATATTTGCTTGATATGTTTTGATTTTATAACAGAGAAGTTTAAACATCTATGTGTTCCGTTGTTTCAAAATCTTGGTATTATTGTTCTATCAGTTGTTAGAGAAGAACAGCTCTCACTTTTACATCGGAGCTCTCATCATAGACCAAAGATGGAGATATGGGTAACCAATAAAAGTGATGATGAAGCTGCTTTGGTGTGGAGCAAATCCTTCACAGTGGATTTACCCATTGGCTGTAACTGTTTTCATGTTTACTCGAGTCTATTAATCGACGAGGAGAAAAAATTGGCCTTGTGTTCTAATTTAGGTTTTGAGACCAGCTGGAACATGGTATACACTGTTGGAAAGGACGATGAAAATTATACAGAGATGCCTTATACTTTTAAAGACTTTCCATGGTCGCAAGGATCTACAGACAAAACATGGTGTCCACGAATTTTCAATTATGTTCCAAGTTTGGTTCATATCTAGCAACGTACAGTCGAGGCACCTACTCTCTTTTTCTTCCTCTTGGTTTATTTTTTTATTTATTTTTTTTTATTTTGAGGAAAATGTCCATTGAAGAATTGAATAAATATTTTCTGGTACTTTGTGATTTCCTTTCTTCTTTATAGTGTATAGTTTTGGTTTGGATTGAGCTTGTTTTTCACTTGATATGATGATGATTTTAACGTAAGGAGCTCTGATTATTATGTCTTAACTACTCTAAAACTGTTTTTTTTACGTACATAAACCTTGAAATAAATGATGGGAAAGACTGGATAGTGCACAAAAGATCATAAAAGTAATTAAGATACAATATAAACAATAATCAGTTATCAAAGTAGGGTATATTTTTCCTCTGTTTTCTACCTTGCGACTGAAGTAACTAGCTTTTTCTCTTTCCAGAGTGACCCAATCGATCATTGCCTACCCAAACAACGGGGAAGTCTATGATGGTCTGAACAGGAATAAATTTATGAATATAACAAAATAAAACTAATCTTGGTGGGTATTTTTTTTAATGCACTAATGCAGAAGTCAAAGAGAGAACCCTCAAAGATTTTGTGACTTTGTGCATGTTGCCAGCTTCTTTCTGGTTGGATAATTGGTGGGATCTATCCCCTTTAATTGAATTCATGGGTGTTAATGGGCCAACGCAGTTGAAGATAAGAAAGGATGCTCTTGTCTCAGATGCAGAAAGGAATGGGGAGTGGTGGATGCCTGCAGCACGGTCTGAACAGCAACAATCTTTTATGGAACTGTTCACCACCATAACTCCCTCCACCGATTCTGAAGGTGAAGATGTTTTTCTTTGGCGTTGTACGTCATGATTTTTTTCCTCTTACAAGGAAACATGGGAGCAGCTTCGTTCTCATTCTCCCTCGGTCCCTTGGTTCAAGACTGTGCGGTTCAAAGAAGCAGTGCCTCGTTATTCTTTCATAACTTGGCTACTAGAGAGGCTTCCTACGAGAGATAGAATCCAACGCTGGGGAATAGATGTTCTTGTGGCCTGTGTGCTCTGCTCTTCTGGTACTGAATCTAATTCTCTTGAATCTCTTCTTCTACTTTAACGAAGAGAAGTCAGAATCGCTAAACCCTTGTCCTCTGAGAATCGAAAACTTTTTTGAAAAAACCACTTAAGCATACAAAGGGCCACGAGAGAGAGCCATGAATAACACAGTGAATTGTTCTTGTTCTTCACAGTGCTTCCGTCGTTACTTCTCCACCGTTGATCAACTCTTCGTCATAGCCAATCAATCAACCTCTCTTTTATTCATGGTTCTCTGATACCACATGCGTTGTGTGCTACATAGAACAAAAACATATAGATTAGAGACCAGATCAAAACCGATATATCCCCCAAATTGGAGTGAAATTAGGGTTTATATATTTTAACATTGAGAATCGATTTTAACATAGAAGCGTAGATAATTATGTGTCTAAGTAGGCAAAGAAAAAGCTGATCTTTCATTGTGTTCACCAAAAAAAAAACGCCAGTTTCGTTGTTGAGGCTGATGTGTCACACAAACAGAGAAACACATTCTTCTTTTATTGTATTGATTCATCTAGACTAATACCGCAAATTTTTGTATTATTATTATTTTTTAGCACGGCAACTCAAAAATATTATATAACCATTATATAACCAAAGTTTTACATGATACATAAAAACCATTTAAATACAATTTTTGAAACAAATAAAGGAATTTGAACATAATTTTGATGAAAAAGTGGAAATAACTCTGCTGTCTAAACTGAAACTATATGGGCAACAGAAAGAATCTGTTAAGTCTCCTTTTCATATATTCGTATGAAATGTTTTTCGCATCAATCTGATTAAAAGAACATATTGATAAGTTGCTTGAATAGGATCTGGATCATGTTTTTTGCAGCACCCTACACATTGTTGCCGCTCAGTAACACATGGTGGTATCTTCTCTTCCTTGGATATGTTGGTTCTCGGTAGACTTGATTTTCCGGGATCCTATATTCGGCGACCAATACACCAACATATTGTCAGAAGTTTATATTGGATCCCTTTACCAAAATGGTTTTGGGAATGTCGGGCATCATGGAGAGTCAAAAAACTCTTCACGGAGGCTCAATTTGGATGAAATTGTAAGATCTATCCACCCCAGCGAACCATAAATAAACTGCTCCCACTATGGGAGAGTGTTGACTGAACCAAAATCGTTTCCTACCACAAAAGAACTCAAGACTTACCAAATGTGAATGTGATTGTGTTTGATTCCTAACTGTTTGGATCAAATTAAGATTTGATGGTTCCAAAACCTGCGGAACCATCATCTTTAGGCCAAACTTAATTACAATCATCATCACGACTAAGAGGAAAAGAACGACACCACTGGAGACTAGCGAAGGTCAATCCACTGTATGAAACACAAGATTATCCAAATTCATCGCCAAATCAATCTTCAGATCACCACCAGAGATCAACGGAAGCCACCGTCAAAGATGAAGCGGTCCAGAATTTGGTTTTACAGAAAAATAGAAAATTATGCAACTAAACGAAAAACGAAACAACTAAAGAGGCACGGAGCCAGCAGAGATGCCGAACACCGGCCAGAGAATCAAAAAATGGGATGAAGCAGAGATCTATGAATCGGTGACCTCCAAGATCCTTTCGTTTTCGATAACCAAGAGACTTAACCATTAAGCTTACTCATCGTTGTTGTTTTTAAAAAAAAAAAAATGATTTACATCTATTAAATTAATCAGATAAAGAAACTCTTTAAGCAATTTTTTCATTTGGATTTTGACGTATTTTTTTTATTTTTGTTAACAATAAATTATATTTTTAACTATATATAATGTTTATAGCTTAGTTATAATTATTTACTTCAAATATATATATATATATATATATATATATATATATACTAGATTAGGACCTGTGGTAGAGCACGAATTAAAATTTATTCTATTTCTATTATAATTTTAGATTAAATATAATTTATATTATTGTTTTTAAAAGTTTTTTGGATAAAACATTATGCAATAAAATCATATGTTAAATATGATGGCTTGAAAAAAACATATACTTTGTAAGTTTTATATTATTAATTTTGTAATTTTATGTATGAGAAATGGTTAGGTTTGTTGTTTGTTTTTATTTTAGTTTTTGAATATGTTTGGTGAAAGTGTTTTAATATGACCTGTGCTTAGGTAAGATTTTATTTTCAACTGCACAATAAGATCTCACATAAATCACGATTAAGTGTGATAAATTGCCAATATTTTATTTCTTTTATGTCTAACAGTATATTTTTATGCCTAACAATATATATTTTTTAACAGTACATGAAATATTAAAGATTTTTTTAGAAATTGTATAAATTATTGGAATATTAAGTTGTGTAACTCGATAATAAAATGGTATTTTACTGAGCCGGGAGGAGATATACTTTCAGAATATATAAACAAGATATGTAAGATGGCGATTCGATCTAGGGTTTGATATGCTTTGGTTCAGTGCTGTTGAGAGGCGGAAGATTGGTCTTTCGTGTGCTCTGGTTACGTTTGGATCTCGGAGATGGATCGGAAATCTGTCTTCGATTTGGTCTGGGTTCACTCGGGACTTACGGGATCTCTTTCTCTATGGTGGGGATCGAGTTGGATCGAATCTTATCGGGCTGATTGAGGATTCGATACGGTACGGGTGGATTGAGGATTTGTATCGGGTTGGTTTTATTGAGGTTGATTCGATTCGGGTTGATTGCGAGTGCGATAGGATTTGCTTCCGGATTGCATGGCGATTGATTTTGCTTGTTATACATTGTCGAGATTTTCATATCATGTTGATTGAGGCTCCACCTGAATATACTATCGGGAGGATTCATTGGTATGTTAATTATGGTATGAGATCAATTCTCTTTCCTTGGTTTGTCAGATGGGTATCTCGTTACGATCTTGTATTGGTGATTCTGGAATGTTTTGTGATGTTCTCTGAGATATCAATTTCGGACAGATTTTGTCTATCCCTTGACAATGGGTGTTTTGTTCAAGTGGTATTTATCCGCGAGCTCAGTTTGATAGGGTGGTTTTATAACTGCTGGATCATTCTTTCTTCAGTGGGCGATTTGTCTGATTTTCTGAGAGAATTGTGTCTTGCGGTGTCGTGTTTTTCAGACCTCAAGGAGTTTTGGTTGTGTCGTTGGTGGTCTATCATGTCTCAGTTAGCACTCAACAAAGGCAAAGCTCCGTTGGTCCGTACGGAGACAGTGAGGATCGCTAATTCGGTTTTGGCTCAGAGAATACAACAATTCTCACTGACTCTTATTGGGCGTTTGATGAATCCAAGTGTTCAGCAAATGGAGTCTTTGGTGGCTAATCTACCGAAGATTTGGAAGCTGGAGGACAAGGTGGTAGGAGCAGACTTGGGTCAGGGCTTATTTCAGTTTAATTTTGAGGCTGAAGAGGAACTGCAGGCGGTGCTGATGAACGGTCCATACCATTTTGATGGGTGGATGCTCGCGTTGGTGAAATGGGAGCCTATCATATCATCTACTTATCCCTCCGCAATCAACTTTTGGGTTAAGGTAACGGGTATTCCCATGCATCTTTGGGAAGAAGCGACTTTGAGAGCAATAGGTAAGAAGGTGGGTATTCTCAGGGAGATTGATGAGGAGACTGGAAGTTTCTGTGTGACTGTTAATGGCTTTAATCCTCTCCTTTTCAAGATGGTTGTTCCCTTTGAGTTTGGAGATGAGGTTATTGTCTCCCTTGAGTATGAGAAGCTGACAGGTTTTTGTGAGCATTGTTCTCGTCTAACTCATGATGTGCGTGAGTGCCCAGAATTGAAGAAGGGAGCGGGGGAGCAGGTCGCGGAACAGCAAGTGGATAAACGGTTTGTTCTGAAACATCATCTTCAGGGTAAGCAAGGGGGATTCAAAAGTGAAGGTGGTTGGGAGAAACCAAGGAAGCATGTTAAGAGGGCTTTGGATTTCCAGGGTCACGAGGGTATGCACGGAGATGGGGGTGCTTATGGTTCCCGATATCAAGAAAGGTTCCAAGGTTCAACGTGGGGACAGAAAAAACAGTTTACAGCTGTGGAGTCTAGTGGCTCTGGTGGACAGAGAGGTTCGCAGATGCTAAGTGGTGAGTTAGAGGGACAGGTTCCTTCCTTCAATCTGAATCGAAAGGGTATGGGACCTGTGTGGCCAAAACCGTTGTATAAGGTCAAACAGGGGAGCGCGGTGAAACAGAATGCTGTTGCAAAGAGATCCCAAGAGGAAGAGGATGCGGTTGGGAGAGGTTCCACTTCTCAGGCTGTTACGGTTGCTCCGGAAGAGACTCTCACCGGATTGGTCAAGGAGGGAGAGGAGACTGGCTTTATGGAGGAGAATGATGACTTGTTGGAGGAGGGAGAATATCCCGAAGGTGATGATGCGGTTATACCTGATACTGAGTTGGGTAAGGAGGACGACACTCTCACCGAGCAGGGTACGGATTCACAGTCGGATATGACTGGTGATTCACAAGGTAAACCTCCTGTTTTAGTCTTGCCGGATTCGGTTTTGGGTCTTGTTAATAACGCTTTGGCTGATGTTAAGCTAGTGGATCCGGTAATACATAGGGTGAGACTTAATAGGCCTAATGTTAGAAAGGGTGTTAGTGGTTCAGGAATAGTTGCTAAAAATGTTGTTAGGACTTTGGCTTCTCCGGGGAAACGGTTATTGGCTAAGGCGTTATCTAAACCTGCAGGTGCAGGAAAAAAACAGAAGAGTCAGGGGAGGCAAGATATTCCCTTGAGAGGTAAACCAGCGGATGGTAGTCGTCAAGTCAAGAAAGGGACGGTGGCTCTCCCGAAACCACCGGCGCACACGTGAAGATCCTGAGTTGGAACTGTCAGGGCATAGGGGTTGATCTGACAGAGAAGTATTTGGGTGATTTATGGAAGCAACATCGACCAGACATTTTATTTTTATCAGAAACTAAGAAATGTTTTTCTTATTTGCAAAAGTTTCAGAATAAGTTTGGTTTTAATAATTTGTATACTGTTGAACCCTGCGGGACAAGTGGTGGTTTAGCATTATTTTACAAAGATGAAATAAAACTCTCAGTTCTTTATGATTGTGATCGCATTATAGATGTACAAGCTTTCTTTGGCCAACAATTAGTTTATATGTCTTTTATTTATGGGGATCCGGTCCCCCAAAATCGAGTAAAAGTATGGGATAAATTATCGGATATCGGGTCTTTCCGTGTTGATCCGTGGTTTATGATTGGTGATTTCAATGAATTGAGTGGTAATCATGAGAAAAGGGGAGGTGCTTTGCGTCCAGCCTCTTCTTTTGTGCCTTTTAATTCCATGATCCGACATTGTGGGATGTTAGAGTTTCCTTGTTATGGTGAGCATTTATCATGGAGGGGTAATCGGTGCAATAACCAGGTTGTTCGGTGCCGGTTAGATCGTGCTTTGGGTAATGAGGACTGGCAAGGTTTTTTCCCGAATTCCAAGGTAGACTATTTGGATATGATTGGTTCTGATCATTGTCCAATTTTGGCAACTTGTCTGAAGACACATATAAAACGGAATCGGCAATTCCGTTTTGACAAATGCTGGTTGGGGAAGGATGGATTATCCGGGGCAGTTGAGTCAGGTTGGAATCGTACTATAAATTTCCGGCCTACGGGCTTTGTGGATAAAATAAAGAATTGCAGGAATTCGATTTCTTGGTGGAGAAAGAATAATATTTTTTCTGGCCCAAGACTCATTTCGTCCTTAAAGGCGGCGTTACAGGAGGCGAAAATGGATGATTCAATTTCTCAGGAGGAAATTCGAGGTATAGAGAGGAAATTAAAAGAAGCATATCGGGATGAGGAGTTATATTGGCAACAAAAGAGTAGGAAGTTCTGGTTAAGGGTTGGGGATAAGAATACAAAATTTTTCCAAGCTTCTACTAAACAGCGTCGGGTAAGAAATAGGATCATTGGTCTTTTTGATACAGATAATGTATGGAATGAATCGGCTTCAGGTATGGAGAATATTGCTACAAAATATTTTGAGGACCTTTTTAGGAATTCAGATGCTCAAGGTGTGTCAGAGATGTTACAGGAGGTTACCCCTTTAATATCGGATACTATGAATAGAGATCTAATTCGGGATATTTCTGAAGCCGAAGTTCGGAAAGCTCTGTTTGCTATGCACCCGGAGAAGACACCAGGACCTGATGGTATGACGGCCTTGTTTTTTCAACGATTCTGGTCTTCCTTAAAAGGGGATTTAGTGGCTCTAGTCAGAGAGTTTTTCCGTTCAGGACGTTTTGACCCGTGTTTAAATGAGACGAATATTTGTCTTATTCCTAAAGTTGATCGTCCGCAGCGGATGGCGGAGTTTAGGCCGATAAGTCTTTGTAATGTGAGCTATAAAATTATTTCTAAGATCCTGTGTTTTCGGCTTAAGCGGTTTCTCCCATCTTTGGTTTCCGAAACTCAGTCGGCTTTTGTTTCGGGTCGTTTAATAACGGATAATATATTGGTTGCGCAGGAGATGTTTCATGGGTTAAATACTAATAATAGGTGCAAGTCGGAATTTCTGGCTTTCAAAACGGATATGAGTAAGGCTTATGACCGTGTAGAATGGGCTTTTTTAGAGGCAGTCATGGTTAAGTTAGGGTTTGATCGGAATTGGATCTCTTGGATCATGTGGTGTGTATCTTCGGTGTCGTATCAAGTTCTTCTTAATGGTCAACCCCGGGGTTTTATTAAACCACAGCGGGGTCTTCGTCAGGGGGACCCGCTGTCACCGTACTTGTTTATACTCTGTACAGAGGTTCTGATAGCGAATATCAAAAAGGCAGAACGGGAGAAAAAGGTAACGGGTATCACAATCGCCCGGGATAGTCCTACCATTTCGCATTTGTTGTTTGCTGATGACAGTCTTTTCTTCTGTAAAGCAGAGGCGACAGAATGTCAGACGGTCATGGAAATTATCAGGAATTACGGCAAAGCCTCAGGACAAGAGGTTAATTTAGAGAAATCATCTATAATGTTTGGCAAGAAGGTTCCTACTGAGATAAGGGATCAGTTGAAGTCAGTTATTGGTATTACCAAAGAGGGAGGTATGGGATCTTATTTGGGCATTCCTGAAAGCCTCCAGGGTTCAAAAAATAAGGTTTTTGGATATGTCAAGGATCGATTGGATGATCGTGTCAATGGTTGGAATGCAAAGCTTTTATCAAAAGGTGGTAAGGAGATTATGATTAAATCGGTGGCTTTGGCACTTCCCACGCATGTGATGTCCTGCTACAAATTGCCGCAAGAGTTGACATCTAAATTAACGAGTGCTATTTCCACTTTTTGGTGGAAATCCAACGATAAGGCTCATGGTTTACATTGGGTGGCTTGGGATAAACTATGTAAGGATAAGTGTGATGGGGGTCTAGGTTTCAGAGCCTTGGAACAATTTAATGATGCTATGTTAGCAAAACAGTATTGGCGTTTAATTCAACACCCGACGTCATTAATGGCGAGGGTTTTGAAAGGCCGATATTTTAGCAATAAACACCCGCTTATGGCCAAAAAACCTTCTAATCCCTCCTTTGCCTGGAGGAGTATTTTTTCAACGAAAGATTTAGTGGAATATGGAGCGCGATGGGCGGTAGGTTCGGGTAGTTCTATTTCGGTTTGGAGAGATCCATGGATTCCGGATATTAGACCACGTCCTGCCAATGGTCGGGGACGACTCTGGTTACCGAGCTTGATGGTGAACCACTTAATTAATCCTGTCACGAAGGATTGGCACTTGCCTACTCTAGAAGAGTTTCTGGATCCGGGGGATATACCGATTATTCGGCGTATGTCGGTCAGTAAGGTCCAACAACGGGATCGGTTAGTATGGCATTTTACCAAGTCAGGGAAGTATACGGTTAAATCAGGTTATAGATTAGCCAGAGAACTGATGACGGAAGTCGAATACGGACCAACATGTATGGCCCTCAGGGCCCAGGTGTGGAAGCTGGATGTTCCCCCAAAGGTCCAACATTTTTTCTGGCAGATTGCGTCGGGCACCCTCCCAGTGCTCGAACGACTTGCGTATAGGGGTATCCGGTGTGATACACTCTGCAAACGGTGTGGGGCTGCACCAGAAACTATCAATCATGCTCTCTTTGAGTGCCCTCGCTCGCTCGATGTTTGGGAGTTGTCCCTAGTTTCGTTAGTCCCCGATGGCTTTCCATTTGCTTCAATTTATGCAAATTTAGACTTTATTTTTTGGCGGGCAGCCTCTCAGTCGGGGGATTCGGATGTAGCTAATCGTCTTCCTTGGATACTTTGGACATTATGGAAAGATAGGAATAAAAAAGTTTTTCAGGGGTTACAGGCCGAGCCGACGGAAATTCTACACCAGGCGAATAATGATAAATTACTATGGGAAGAAGCAAAATCCTATTCGGATAGGTATTTGCATACTACGCCTCTGGTGGAGGATAGGGGAGCGTTTCCTCGATGTCAGATTGATGGTTCTTGGAAAGGGTCAGATGCTATGCAGGGTCTAGGATGGTGGTGTTGTAGTGATGATGATGCGACTCTCCTTTTGGGAGCACGGAGTCAGAGATGCGGTCCTACATCCTTACATGCAGAGCTACAAGCCTTGATTTGGGCTATGGAGTCACTCTTGGCGGCTGGAGTTGGATGTCAAAGCTTTGAGACAGACTGTGCAGAATTGGTGGCGATGGTGCAGACGCCTGACGATTGGCCATCTTTTTCGAACCTGTTAGAGGAGTTTCTTGTGCTCAGACCATGCTTTTCCTCGTTCTCCCTGATCAGGATCTCTAGAGAGCTCAATGTAAGGGCAGATTGTCTAGCCCGTTCTTCATGATTGCTTTCCTCTGAAATTTCCTTTGTAAACTCTTTTCCTCCGGTTTGGGCAACCAATCTTGGAGTTATTTTTTAATTTGATTAATGTTTGGTTGAAAAAAAAAAAAAAAATTATTGGAATATTCTTTTTAAAAAAATTCTTTAGGATATTCTTAAGTGTATTCATATAGTCCATGGATTGACCAATTAATCTATAACTTTTTTTGTAATCAACATATATTTAATCTATAACCTATTTTGTAACTAACTTATAAAAATTATATAGTCTACAAAAAAAAATTATGTACTTTCTTTTTATTATATAAAGGATGTATATCATAAAATAGTTTTTAATAGACCGAATACTAATGTTAGTTCATATTTACTTAAAGATAAACCATAATTCAATTCAATTTATATATATAGTATGAAAAACTATGAAATAAATTCTATTTATATTATTTTAATGTTTTCATTACAGTGAAATTAAAATTAAATTAACATTCCATTGATATTATGTTATGTATATTTTTATAAAGTTAAGTAACCTGTTTTTTATCTATATATGTGTTTGATATTATTTATAACAATTAAATTTAAAATACTTTATTAATAAGTGGAAACATGTTAATTATTACAGAAAAGTAAGAGTTGCAATATAATTTAAAATTTGATTTTTTTTTTAAAACAAAATAATAAATGTGACATGCTTATGTGTCATTATTGGAGAGACTCCCTTCACCATTTATATATGACACTAGATTTTAACCCGCGGTACACCGCATGCATATAATTTATATTTATGTTTTATCTATTTGTTAAATATTGGATGTTTTGTAAATAGAGAAATAACTAAATTTCCCGGTTGTTATGCGAATAAATATTTATATTATTTTTTAACCTGCAGTACACTTCATGACCATTTGTTTGTTATATTTAGTTTGTTTTGTTTAGTGTTTGAGATTCTATTTTGATTTTTAGTTATTATACCAAAAAATAAGGGATCTAAATACATAAAAAGTAATTTATATGCTGTGATTAAGTCACATTTTTCCTAATGATTTAATTATTTTACACAATCTTAGTTAAATTAACTTTGATTTTATGTCAAATATTCTAATATTAGTAGTGTTGATAAATAATTAAATGAGGATTTAACCCGTGTTAACAAAAATTTAATAATATTTTATTAATTCCAACATGTCCTCTTTATAACTCATCTACTATATAATCACATTATATAGTATTTTAAACTTTTTAATTTTACATATTCGTAATAATTAAAATTTTTATTAAGTTTATATATGTTAATTATAATATTTAAATAAATGTCAATCGAAGTTTTTCTTATGTTAATAATCAAATCTCACAGGTTTTGGAAAACAAATTGGGAATCAAATTATTGTTTTCTTTGTTTGCGAATGATTCAGATATAGAATATTTTCAAAACACAACAAAATGTGTGGTTAAATATACGATAGTTTATATTTCCATATTGATTATTGTTATCTATTTAGTTGGAATGAAATATAAAATATTTAAGAAACAAAATCTGTAGTAATATTAGTTTTGGAAATTTTTTAGGGGTTAATGTTGTAAATAACTTTTTAAATAAACAAAAATAAAAGGGCATAACACAAAATGTACTTAAAAATGTTAATATAGATTTTGTTTTTATTTTTATTTTAAATAGAAAATTCTTATTAGAAAAAAAGAAGTAAATTAGTAGTCACATACATAAGAGATTGAATCAGGGAAAACCCTAATTTCTACTTTGAGAGACCTAAACTAGTCGCTTTCGTTATCCTTGGGAGATCCGATCACATAGAGAGAGAAATTGATGATGTCCGATCTTCCTTTCGATTTAGTCGAGGAAATACTTTATAGGGTTCCAGCCACATCTTTGATACGATTACGATCTACTTGCAAACGATGGAATGATTTGCTTAAAGAGCGCAAATTCATCCAGAACCACTTACGTAAAGCAGCCAAGGACTCTATGGTTCTCATGTTGAAGGAGCGTAGGGTTTGTCCAGTGAGCGTCAATCTTAATCTATCTCCTCCGTCTATAGAGTTTCGAGGTTCCCTTGGCCTAAATGATTCCCACTCTACTTCTGAACCAGTTGAAGTTGATATAGTCAAAGATTGTCACTGTGATGGTTTGCTGTTATGCACAACCAATGACAATAGACTCGTAGTTTGGAATCCGAGCTTGGGGGAAACCAGGTGGATCCAACTCAAAGATGATTACAAGAGATACTACAACTCCAATTTCACTCTAGGATATATCCAGAACAACGAATCTTGCCGTAGCTACAAAATCTTGTGGACATATTGTGACAACGAAGTTTGGAGGTTTGAAGTATATGACTTTAGCTCTGATTCATGGAACGTTCTTGATGACATCAATCACAAATCCTCCATCATAATAGGACGTAGCGTGTCTTTGAAGGGAAATACTTACTCCCTTGCGTTTGATCTTAAAGAAAAATCTACAATGTTATTTAGTTTTGATTTTGCAAGAGAGAGATTTAATTGTTTGTGTCTTCCGCATTTCCAAGATGTTCGTCAGATGGTTCTTTCAGTTGTTAGAGAAGAACAACTCTCGGTATTAAATTGGAACTGTAGTACGTCAAAGATGGAGATATGGATAACCAATAACATTGATACTGAAGCTACGCTGTCGTGGAGACTGCACTTAGACATTACTCGCCCTAGCTGTCCTGTTCAAGTTATCTTCTCAAGTCTATTATTCGAAGAAAAGAAAAGAGTTGTCTTGTGTTGTAATGTCAATGATAATGGGACCTGCAAGAACATGGTATGCATTATCGGAAAGGACGATGGACATTACATAGAAATCCCTTATGTGGTATCTACAAGCATACGACTGTTGCTACTCCTCCCGTCACAAAAATGGCGTATATTTTTGTTCAACTATGTTCCCAGTTTGGTTCAAATCGACATTTCCAGTAAGGTAGATTGAAAAGAAACCAAAGAAACTAGTCTTTTTTTTTTTTAATTTTTTTTTTAATTTTCTTAATTTTTGATTTTGAAATCAATGTCGTTTGAATAATTTAATAATGAATTGTTTTTTATATGGAAATTCTCAAAAATATCACAAATTTAAGTTTTTCCTCCAAACATAGCATACACTCTTAAATGTTCCAAATTTAACACAAATTTATATATTCTTAAGATATAATATATTACATAAAAAAATTGTGATATTGCACAATATCCATGTGTTCTCTCTCACACCTCCCTCTCCGTTGATTCCAAAGAAAACCTTAGAGATTTGATGAGCTTACAAGATTTTGAAACCACTAGATCCGAAATTAGCAGAGAAATCTATGAAATGGTGTGATGGCAGAGAGAATTGAGTTGTGATTTATACACGTCGGTCTGCTGGGTGCGGTGGACATTGGAGGCGTGTAATGCCGTGAAAGCTGCGATTGAGAGCTTTGGTGTGGTTATAGCTGTCAAATGGTCCGTCCATGGACCATTTGGGCGTGACCGGTTGGACATTTTTTTGTATGGGTGGAAGTTGGACATGTCCAAATGGACAATGGTCCTAAAGGTGTCCATGCCCATTAAGACCATGGACAGCCCATTTTTATTTATGTTGTTTTTCACTTATAAAATCTAAGTTTTATTTTTGTTATTTTTTTTATAAAATCTAAATTTTATTTTTGTTATTATTCATTTATTTATAAAACCAAAGTGTTTATTTTTATAAAATCTTATTTATTTTACAAAATCTGATATTTATTTTACAAAACCAAAGTGTAGACATACGATCAAAGTATCAATTATCAAACCTCACCAACAAAATATCAATTATCAAAAAAGATGAAGAAAAGACTGTTTCATAACCAAAGTGTAGACATACGATCAAAGTATCAATTATCAAACCTCACCAACAAAATATCAATTATCAAAAAAGATGAAGAAAAGACTGTTTCATAATCTCATAAACAGAGAGAGATTGATTACCAGAGCAAGAGTGTTGATACCAAAGTAAAGTCTAATGTTTCCCGTAGTAATGATGCTCAGCTTCAAACAATCCTAGCTTCAAACACCTGAATTACATGTTTATGATGTTAAACAATGCAAATTTCAGAAACAATGCTATATGAGAAAGATGAATGAAACAATCAGAAATTTACAAACTTAGAGCTTTAGAAAGAGACAGAGAGACAGAGAGACAAAGAGTAAAACGGGTGCTTCTCAATCCGATCAAAGTATCAAACCTCACCAACAAAACTCAGAAACTAGAATTACTGGAAACACTATCAAAAGGACTAAGCTGGACTAAACTGAAACGTTAGCAAAATCAAAAGGATCCAAAAATCAAAAAGCCAAGCTACTATCAGCAAAAGCAGATATAACTAATAACTCAAACAAGTATCAGATTCAAGATCTTTCACAAATATATTAATAAGTAACACTTCTGAACCAAAACCTATATGAATCACTATCCTTATGGTATGAATCAAACACATACAAATAAAGTCTAGAGCTTTGATAACATTAACAGTGATTTTACAATACAAGGCAAATGGGCTCTTTCAAAACCGCAAATCTAAGAAGATAAGCTAATAGTTGCCTGAAAACCCAAAATCAATTCAGAGAAGTAGAGACATATCGAAATCCCCATCAAACAATCTCCCTAAAAACTACTTGAAATCCCTAACCATGTTATAAGCTAAAATCCAGGCGACAAGAATCAGCTCTGATTTCAGGATCAATCAATCACTCAATCAATCAAAGTTATTGTCTCTCTATGCATAAACCCATTTACTAAGAAAACCACTAGATTCATAAGCTCAAATCAAGTTCGTACCTATGAAGATTGACAGAGGAAGAGACGACAGAGAAGGTGACTGCGTTTGTATGTGTTTTGCTTTCACTTCTTCTGCGTTTGCAAGACAAACACGAGAGAAGAAGAAGAGAGTATCTATGATGAACGATGGTTGAATCCTCTCATCTGATGTGGAATTATAAGAATTTGATCTGTAAATACGATTGTAGAAGAAGAAGGAAGAAGACTTTGATGATCGATTGTAAAATCTAATTTTCCCCCAAATTACATAACCCTAGATTTTTAGAGAATTGGGCATGCCCAATGTCCACATGGTTTTGCCCATTTGGTCATGGATCAAATTTGGTCTTTGGACCAATGGGACCATTTAATTATTGGGCATGTCCATAGCCCGCCCGTAATAGTTTGGACTGGTCTTGACCATGGGCCGAGAGCCCAATTGACAGCTATAGGTGTGGTGGTATGTGAGAGAGATGTGTCGAATTAGAGAGAGGTTAAAGGTGCAAAACCATCAGCGGCGAAGCTGTGGTTTACATAGCTGTCAAGCGAACGTCACAGTTGTTCCGTTGGCGACAACACTGGTCATCACGGCGTTGAAAAAGCTGGATAAAAATGAAGGTGAAGAACATTAAGTATAATGTAAACATATTGTTTGATGATGTGATTGAGATCTCTAGGATCATGAGAATCTGAATATGTGTTATAAGCTATTCTTTTGTGTAGTTAAGAGTTTCTGTAGAGAATTAGAGAGATGCTTTATATAGAATTAGAGACATGCTTTATATATTATTGATATTATTCAAGAAATTAGAGAACAAATGTTTTTGTTGGATCCAATGGTGATTTAAGGGATTGTACTAGAATAGGCTTAGGTCAATAGAGTTTTTTCAATATAATTGAATTCTTTTTGTATTGCTTCCTGAAATTTCTTATGATTTTGATTCATTTGTTGTTCTCTTAGACTTTTTTTCTCTCCTTGCCATCGAGATATGTTGCTAGTTGCATGCGTAGATTTCATAGAAACAAATTCTAAAGTGTTGGATTTCAATTATTGGTGTTGGTATGAGCCATGAGTTCAATTTATGATGCATTGTTGAAAATTTAAGAAGAGATACGTAAATATGAGGAAGACCTTCTTAAACTGACTTTATGAAGTATTTTTGTGGTTTATTCTTAAATAACCAGTATTATGTTTGTGATATCTTTGAAATATTTCTTTACAAGATAGTAGTATCTTGTGTCTTAGTGGCTGGAGAAGTGTGTGCTATCTTTAATGTGTTTCATGGTAAGTTGACGATGAACAACATGTTCCATCGCGGAGAATCCGACTCACATATTACTCCAATATGATTAAATTTATGCATTGAGTTGTTTTTAAAACCATTATAAGACGTATGCAGGAACACTTCAAAGATGTTAATCTTTCAAACACTTATTTTTATGAACATCATCCTGAATTTCAAGGACTCATTCCTGAATATTATTGATTCCTTCCTAAATTTAAGTAAATGTGTTTCTAAATCTTTTTTTTTGGTGTGTTTTGCTTTAGTGTGTCAAATTTTATGCATTGAATTGTTTTCAACCATTGTGAGACTTACATGAACACTTTAAAGATATAAATCTTTCAACTATTATTTTTATGAATACCATCATGAAATCAAAGATTCATTCCTGAATATATCTGAAGTCTTACTAAATTAAAATAATTGTGTTTCTAAATCTCTTTGAGGAGAAATTATTTCATTTTTGTGCACATCCTAATGTTAAGAAACTCAAACTTTTTTATGAAAGTCATCATAAAATTCATGGAAGATATGATCGATGTGGGTATTAGATGAAAAATGACACCGAACAAAAGTTAGATGAACAAATCAATAAATAAAACAATCCAAATTTTAACAAAGATGAGTGAATCAATGTTGATTAATAAATTGAAAGAAAATAATACTCAGAATTTTTAAAACTTGGAGGTGTGAAACAATACTCAAAAAAACAAAAACTATTTTTAAAGTCCATAAAAATCTGTATATACATAAAAATAAAAAGGTGTGAAAACAAAAAGGTGTGAAATAAAAAAGTGTGAAAACTAACAAGTGCAAACATTGAAAGCTATGGGTAAGATGAAGAAACACAACTGTTGGATCAAAACATTGTCACTTTTAAGATCATTAACAAATCTAAACTGTTAGATGAGACAACAAAAATTATCTCATCCGTTAGATTTAAATTGACCCTTAAAAGTGGGTTTGCTATTATATATAAAAATTTTAAAAAAAACACAGCAATAAATCAATTCTTTGATTTTATTTACTATTTTGTAAGTTTCAAATTAAAATAATACTCAGAAAACAATAAAATCGTAACTTTTTTTAATAGTCCATAAAAATCAATATAAAATAAACAAAGAGTTGTAAAATATAGAGGTGTGAAACAAAAAAAGTGTAAAAATTAATAGGTGCGATTTTTGAAAGATGGGGGTACGACGAAGAAACACGATTAATGGAAAAAAAACTTGCAACTGTTGGGTTCATTAATAATTCTAAACCATTAGATGAGATCATAGAAATAATCTCATCCGTTAGATTAAAGATGACCCCCAAAAATGGGTTTATTAGAAATAGAACAATACAAAAAAGAATAAAATAAACTTCGTATGCATGAAGACTTATGTCTTTATAGATCATTAATGTTATATTCTTTTCGAACTATATGACCACACATATAATAATAATACTCTAACAGAGAATAAATTAATTTATTTGTATTTAACCGAATGGACACTAACAAGTTCATAAGTAGACACTAACAGGTTCATTCGTAAGCTTTTGTCATTGGTTCGTTGGGTTTCATAAATCTATCTATATTTATTACAATGCAACACAAATATAAAAATACCTTGAATTGAAGATTGATGCATGTTAATTAAAAAAATAATCCAATAAAACAATTCTTTGATTTTATTTATTAACTTCTAAGTTTAAAAAATACTCAGAAAATAAAAAATTCGAAACTTTTTTTGTAGTCGATAAAAGTTAATATATAATAAACAAAGAGGTGAAAAATATAAAGGTATGAAACAAAGAGGTATAAAACAAAAAGGTGCAAAGATAAAGATGGGGTACGACAAAGAGATGCAAAAATTAATAGGTGCGATTTTTGAAAGATGGGGATACAACGAAGAGACACGATTATTTGAATGAAAAAAATTGCAACTGTTGGGATCATTAATAATTTTAAACCGTTATATAGAATAATAGAACTAATCTCATCTGCTGGATTAAAATTGACGCAAAAAAGTGGGTTTGCTATTATATATAGACTTGTAAGTTTAAAAAAAATACCAGAAAACAATAAATTCAAAACTTGTTTTTGTAGTCCATAAAAGTTTATATATAATAAACATGATATATAGATTGATGCAGATTAATTTAAAAACACTCCAATAAAACAATTCTTTGATTTTCTTTTTAACCTTTAAAAATACTCTGAAAACGATAAATTCGAAACTTGTTTTTGCATTCCATAGAAGTTTATATATAATAATAAAAAGGTATAAAATAAAAAGGTGTAAAACCTATAGGTGTGAAATCAAGAGGTGCAAAAATAAATAGGTGCGATTTTTTAAAGATGGGGGTATGACGAAAAGACACGATTATTTGAAGGAAAAAGACTTGCAACTTTTGCATCATTAATAAGTATCAACCGTTAGATGAAATAATAAAACAATTCTCATCCGTTGGATTAAAGATGACACAAAAAAGTAGGTTTGCTATTATATATAGATACTATATGACTTTTTTATTCTTTTTAAGGGCCTGACTGGTTCAAACGCTGCGGTTGCGGTTGTGGTTGCGGGAGATTGCAGAAGTAGGCGATTGCGGTTTCAAGTGTTATTAAGCGTTTTGAATGACTGGTTTAGCGGTTTAAAATTGGTGCGTTTGCAGGAGGTTTACGACTGGTTGACCAGCGGGTGCAATAGCGGTTGGAACATAGTAAATGTGATATATAATATAAATGTTTAAAAACACAAATTTTTAATTAAACTTGATTTATAATTTCAATTTATTAAAAAATACTAAAATAATTATTCGAAAAACAAATAAATTTCATATTGAAATACTTATTCATTTATACATTTGGCTTTTCACCAAAAATTTAATCAAGTAATTTGATAAATGACAAAATATATGCTTTAGATCGTAGGTTAGTAGTTGCATCGGTAGGAATGGTTAAGTGAGAGTTGAGAAGAGTCACTGGTGATTTGTTTTAATATTTTTCACAAATAATCTTATTTTTTTTAAAAATTCTGATGAAATATTATATTTATTTAGATTTTTTTTGAACTTATGTGCGATGTGTCATTAAATTTACATCAAGTTTTTCGGGTTATTGTTAATTGGAATATTATTTTCTTCTAATTGTTTATTTTATAATCTCTGTAATCATATCCGTACTTCATTTTCTCCCTTCCTTAATGAGTAAAATGGTTAGATAGAAGATATAACACAAAAGAATTTCATTATCATTGATTTCTTTTAAGTTTTTATATATATAAAAAAAAATCAACTGCAATCGCTCGCAACCGCAAACGCTTGCAGGAAGCAGCTTTTAAAATTCAGTAGTTTGAAGCGGTTGGGAGCGATTAAGAGCGTTTTATGTGATTGGTTCCAATCGCTAGCAACCGCTACCACCCGCGAATGCAACTTTTGCGGGAGGTAGCGGGAGAACCAATCAACACCTAGGTAAATTGGAAAAACAAAAAAATTATAAGTGAAAAAGAAAAAGCAAGTATATATTAAAGAATGGATCAGGATAAAACCTATTTTTTACTTTAAGAGACCTGAGTAGCCGCTTTCGTTTTCCTTGTGACATCATATCACAAAAAGAGAGAGAGAAAAAGATGATGTACGATCTTCCGCCAGATTTGGTCGAGGAAATACTTTCCAGGGTTCCAGCGACATCTGTGAAAAGGTTACGATCTACTTGCAAACGATGGAACGCTATATTCGAAGATGAAAGATTCACTGAGAAGCACCTTCGTAAAGCACCAAAGGAGTCTATGGTTCTCATGTTGAAGGGGTTTAGGGTTTGTCCAGTGAGCGTCAATCTCAACGTTGCTCCTCCTTCTATAGAGTTTAAAGGTGCACTTGGCCTAAAACCAAAGGATTCCCATTTTAGTTTAGAAGAAATTGACATAGTCGACGTTTTTCATTGCGATGGTTTGTTGTTGTGCACCACGAAAGATTATAGACTCGTGGTTTGGAATCCATGTTTGGGAGTTACCAAGTGGATCCAATGCAAAATTGTTTACAAGTTTATTTCTAGGTTTACTCTGGGATATATCCTAAACAACAAATCTTGGCGTAGCTACAAAATCTTGAGGTGGTGGAGTTTTTCCAGTGGCCCAAAGTTTGAAATATATGAGTTTGGCTCTGACTCATGGAGGGTTCTTAATGACGTTGTTCTTGATTGCGACATACAATATTGCGGTTATAGTAGCGGTGCATCGTCTTTGATAGGAAACACTTACTGGGTTGCAACTGATAACAAAGAAGGTTATGCATTCGTACTCAGTTTTGATTTTACAGCAGAAAGATTTAAACGTCTGCGTCTTCCGCTATTTCAGAATGATATTGGCCAAGTGACTCTATCAGTTGGTAGAGAAGAACAGCTTTCGGCATTAAATCGGAGTTATACATTTTCAAAGATAGAGATGTGGGTAACCAACAAAATTGATATTGATTCAGAGTTGTTGTGGAGCAAATCCTTTATAGTGGATTTACCTGTTTTCAGTTATCCTATTCCTTTTTTCACGAGTCTATTAATCGATGCGGAGAAGAAAGTGTCCTTGTGTTGTGATATAGGTACTGGTTACCTCGGGAGCTTGTTAAAAGTATACACTGTCGGAGAGTACGATAAATATTGTACAGAAACCCCTAGCAAATGTGGCCATGATCTGGACCCAGTTATTTTCAATTATGTTCCAAGTGTGTTTCAAATCAAGTGAATTATTGCACATCTCTTTCGTTTTTGTTTTTTTTTGTTTTTGGTTTTGAACAACATTTGAGGTAGCTGATCCAGTGATATGAATTTACAAGGCTAATGTTGTTTGTATAATAGTTATTATTTTTGGTATTTTATGGTTCCTTTCTTCTTTGCGTCGTCCAGTTTTGGTTTGGATTTGAGATTTTTTTTTTTTTTGATGAAACTTTTAAAAAATCATTTGATCCGATCATGATGAAATTACACGAGGTGTTTTGATTACAAAGTGACCAAAGGAGACAATGGCGATACTGACTGAATCAGTAAGAACTAACAATAGATAGCGACAATGGCACTTTGCGACAGAGGCGAAAACAGAGGCATTGCTAAAGCCTCTCTTGGGAATGAGTTTCTGGTGCCAAGGAGGAGTTGAAATGTGCGAAGTGTGATCGGCCCAAGGAAGGAGTTTGTGGGCTTCGGCCTAGAGGCAAACGTGAACAGCAAAAAAAAAAAAAAAAAAAAACGAAACCCTAACGTTCTTCTTCGTTGGGAGCTTTGTGGTTGTGGATGATGGTGCCCGATCTTCCTCTGGAATTGGTAGAGGAAATACTCTCTTAAGGTTCCCACCACATATTTGATACGATTACGAACTACTTGCAAACGATGGAACGCTTTGTTCAGAGACCGAGGATTCACCCAGTAGCACTTTCGCAAATCTGTTGCAAAGGACTCTATGGTTCTCATGTTGAAGGAACATAGGGTTTGTCCAGTGAGCCTCAATCTCAACGCTGTTACACCATCTATAGAGTTTAAAGGTGCACTTTGCCTAAACGGTTCCCATTCGAATTCAGGACAAGTCGATATAGTCCGAGTTTCCCACAGTGGCGGTTTGTTGTTATGCACAACCAAGGACGATCGACTCGTAGTTTGGAATCCGTGTCTAGGAGAAACCAGGTGGATCCCATTCAAAGATGATTACAAGAGATACGGCACCAATTTCACTCTAGGATATATCCAAAACAACGAATCTTGTCGTAGATACAAAATCTTGTGCACTTCTAAAACACGATACGGAAGAGTCTCGGGGTTTCAAATTTTGATATATAAAGACAATGTCGTTTGAATAATTTGTTTTTGAGTACTTTTTTGATTCGTTTCTTGTATGTGTGGTAATTGTTTTTGTTTGAATTGAAACTTTTTCCTAACCAAAAATAAAAATTAATTTGATGAGGTTAGATTTTTTTTTTTTTTTTATAATAAAAATAAAAGTTATAAAGTGACAAACTTTAAAAAAAAAAATAACGAATACTGAATCCGTAAAAGAGCAAACACAAATGGCGATGTTGGTAGCGAGTGTTCTTCATCTCTCTCCATTGGTGTTAGCCACCACGACTACTAAACCATTTCTTCAAAAACAGAGAAAGCATACCAAAGCCACAACGACCAATAACGTCTCATCGTCGTCTCCGATTAAGTCGTTGAAGAATTGCAAAACCATTGATGAACTTAAGATGTTTCATCGTTCGCTCACGAAGCGAGGCTTTGATAATGATGTCTCCGCTATAACTAAGCTTGTAGCACGAAGCTGTGAATTGGGTACTCGTGAAAGCTTAAGCTTTGCTAAAGAAGTGTTTGATTACTCAGAGGAGGAGAATGGTGAATCGTATGGATCTTGTTTCATGTACAATTCTCTGATTCGTGGATACGCATCTGCTGGGTTATGCAACGAAGCTATTTTGCTCTTTCTCCGAATGATGAACTCTGGGATTTCTCCTGATAAGTACACGTTTCCTTTTGGATTGAGTGCGTGTGCGAAGAGCAGAGCTAATGGTAATGGGATACAGATTCATGGGTTGATCGTTAAGATGGGTTACGCTAAATATTTGTTTGTGGAGAACTCGCTGGTTCATTTCTACGCAGAGTGTGGAGAGCTTGATAATGCACGCAAAGTGTTTGATGAAATGTCTGAGAGAAATGTAGTTTCTTGGACGAGTTTGATTTGTGGGTACGCGAGGCGGGATTTAGCTAAAGACGCTGTTGATTTGTTTTTCCGGATGGTTAGAGATGAAGACGTGACTCCTAATTCGGTCACGATGGTGTGTGTGATATCGGCTTGTGCTAAGTTAGAGGATCTTGAAACGGGTGAGAAGGTTTATGGTTTTATCTGTAGTTCTGGGATTGAAGTGAATGATCTTATGGTTAGTGCACTGGTTGATATGTACATGAAATGCAACGCTATAGATACAGCAAAACGGCTTTTTGAACAGTACGGTGCTAGTAATTTGGATTTGTGTAATGCAATGGCATCTAATTATGTGCGGCAAGGATTAACAAAGGAGGCTTTAGGTGTCTTGAATTTGATGATGGATTCTGGTATTAGACCTGATAGGATTTCGATGTTGAGTGCGATTTCATCTTGTTCACAGTTGAGAAACGTCTTGTGGGGAAAGAGCTGTCATGGGTATGTACTGAGGAATGGGTTTGAAAGTTGGGACAACGTTTGCAATGCGTTGATTGATATGTACATGAAATGTCATAGGCAAGATACTGCGTTTAGGATCTTTGATCGAATGTTGAACAAGACAGTGGTGACATGGAACTCGATAGTCTCTGGCTATATAGAGAATGGTGAGGTGGATGCAGCTCTGGAAACATTTAAAACCATGCCTGAGAAAAACATTGTTTCTTGGAACACGATCATAGGCGCTCTGGTACAAGAAAGTATGTTTGAGGAAGCGATTGAAGTTTTCCGGTCTATGCAAAGCCAAGAGGGTGTCAATGCGGATGGTGTGACAATGATGTGTATTGCATCTGCTTGTGGGCACTTGGGAGCTCTTGATCTTGCGAAATGGGTATATTACTACATTGTGAAGAACAGAATTCATCTTGATGTCAGACTTGGTACAACCTTAGTAGATATGTTTTCCAGGTGCGGGGATCCTGAAAGTGCAATGTTGGTTTTTGATAGTTTGGCACACAGAGATGTCTCGGCTTGGACAGCGGCTATAGGAGCAATGGCTATGGCAGGAAATGCTGAGCGAGCTATAGGGCTTTTCAATGAGATGATTGAACAAGGGTTGAAACCAGATGGAGTTGTGTTTGTTGGAGCATTGACAGCTTGCAGCCATGGTAAATTGGTCCAACAGGGTAAGGAAATCTTCAATTCAATGGAGAAACTTCATGGAGTTTCACCAGAAGATGTGCACTATGGATGCATGGTTGATCTGCTTGGTCGAGCAGGATTGTTAGAGGAAGCTTTGCAACTTATAAAGGACATGCCTATGAAGCCAAACGATGTGATTTGGAATTCTCTTTTAGCTGCTTGCCGTGTTCAGGGAAACGTCGAGATGGCAGCTTATGCCGCTGAGAGGATACAAATACTGGCTCCAGAGAGAACTGGAAGTTATGTGCTTCTATCAAATGTCTATGCATCAGCTGGAAGATGGAATGATATGGCTAAAGTAAGGCTGAGTATGAAGGAGAAAGGGTTACGTAAACCGCCAGGAACTAGTTTAATACAGATTCGAGGTAAGACCCATGAGTTCACATCAGGAGATGAGTCACACCCTGAAATGCCAAAAATAGCAGCAATGCTGGAGGAAATCACCGCAAGAGCGAGTCACTTAGGCCATGTACCTGATCTTAGTAACGCTCTAATGGATGTAGATGAGAAAGAGAAGATCTTTATGCTTAGTCGACATAGCGAGAAACTTGCAATGGCCTTTGGGCTCATTAGCTCAGACAAAGGCACAACAATCAGAATAGTCAAGAACCTAAGAGTATGCTCTGACTGTCATTCATTTGCCAAATTTGCATCCAAAGTATACAACAGAGAAATCATTCTAAGAGACAATAACCGGTTTCATTTCATTCATCAAGGGAAGTGTTCTTGCGGTGACTTCTGGTGATTACAGAAACAGAAAGTAAAAGATGAACGAGGAAGATTCACATTTCATTGTCTAAAAGTTAAAAAAGAGGAAGATTCACATTTCAATGCTTGAACAAGGTTTCAAGAAAAAAAAAGTAGATACAAAAGGAGAGGCCTTCATCACATTTCATTGCTCAGGAAAGATTGGGTCAATGAAAGAGTGATACATGGGATCAGAACTCCAGAGATGAGCAATGTGAAGAGGAGACGAAGTGATGCGATGTATCTCTTCAACAAGCCAGATGGTAGCTTCAGCTTTAGAAGGATGAATGATTGAATCCAAAGCCTGGTCTTCAGAATCAGTATCAAATCTTGATTGATCCCAACCTTGTAACAGAACATTGGTGAGGTAATGCAAAGGCTGACGATAAAGCTGTTTGATTGACATGCCTAATCCAACCCAACTTGTGAACGGAATCAACGAGCCACGATTCGTCGGAACAGGAACTTGCTTCATGTACTCTTGATACATCTCTGCTCTTCTCAGCAACGAACCTGACTCAAATGCAGAGTATTCGTTAGTCAAAAATCAAATCTTTCGGGTTTAAAAAATGGTGGAGAATCAATCGTGTACCTTGTTCATCAGCGACGTGAGACGTATCAAGAGGTGAGAAGCCATCACTGATCTCAGCATCAACATCAGATGAACCGGAGTCACCTGATGCTCGTAGATCCATCGTCATCGAGGTCTGCATGGTCGGTTAGATTCTGACGGCGCCGTAGACAGTTAAAATGTACGACGGCGATGATGACTGCTTAACACGCGGCTCCTTAAATCTTAGGGTTTTTAACGAAGAAGACGAAGAGGATGACTTGTACACGTGTTAGTAAAAATTGTCACTTGTCAGTTGTGCGGTAAACCAAAAAATCTAAACTAAAAATTATATTAAATCGAACCGGCGCAAAACTTTAGGCCCGTCTCAAACGGATTCGAACCGTGATAGCATCAGATGAGAAAACCAAAAAATCTCAATTTTAATAAAATCGAACCATTAACGATCCGACCCGGCGTAAAGCTTTGAGGTCCATAGGATTCGAACCGGGTTAATACCCGTACCAGACCTGAACCGACACAAAGCAGCAAGCTTTTAGGTCTTAAAGATTCGAACTTTGATCGGAAAAACAAATTACAAATCTGAACAAAAATGCTCACTAAGCTTAGGATTAGTAAGCTTGTTTCGTATACTTTACCTCGGAGAATCTTCCAACGGAGGTTTCTGGTAACGAACAACGCTTTCTCCAACACTGAGGAGGAGTCACCGGTTGTTGTAGCCGCAGAGTCGCCGGAGCTTCCGTCTTGGATTAAAGACTTTTTATCAAACAAGCCTTCTTCTTCATCTTCGAGTTTGGTCTCAGAAGACGATGAAGATTTCGTTATCCCTTCTTTGGCGAATTGGGTCGAGAGCCAGAAGTTTAGTAGTGAACAAGTCTCAGAAGGGAATGTGGTGAAGAAGAAGCCAGTGGAAGATATTGATAAAGTCTGCGAATTTCTGAACAAGAAGGACGCGTCTCACTTAGATGTTGTTAAAGAGTTGAGTGGTTGCGATGTGGTGGTTACAGAGAGTTTGGTTTTGCAAGTTTTGAGAAGGTTTAGTAATGTGTGGAACCAAGCTTACGGGTTTTTCATTTGGGCAAATTCACAAACAGGTTATACGCATTCAGCTAAGAGTTACAACGCAATGGTTGATGTGTTGGGGAAATGTAGGAGTTTTGATTTGATGTGGGAGTTAGTTGATGAGATGAAGAAAAAGAAGAGTGATGAATCTGGGCTTGTTACGCTTGATACCATGAGTAAGGTTATGAGGAGATTAGCGAAATCAGGGAGATATAGTGAAGCTGTTGATGCTTTTTTAGGGATGGAGATGAGTTATGGTGTGAGAACAGATACTGTTGCTATGAACAGTTTGATGGATGCACTTGTGAAAGAGAATAGTATAGAGCATGCTCATGAAGTGTTTCTGAAGCTTTTAGATACCATCAAGCCTGATGCTCGGACGTTTAACATTTTGATTCATGGGTTTTGTAAAGCTCGGAAGTTTGATGATGCTAGGAAGATGATGGATTTGATGAAGGTTACTGAGTTTGCTCCTGATGTTGTTACTTACACTAGCTTTGTTGAGGCTTATTGTAAAGAAGGAGATTTCAGGAGAGTGAATGAGATGTTGGAAGAAATGAGAGAGAGTGGGAGTAATCCTAATGTTGTGACTTATACTATAGTGATGCATTCGTTGGGTAAATCTAAACAAGTAGCTGAAGCTTTAGGAGTCTATGAGACGATGAAAGAAGATGGGTGTGTTCCTGATGCTAAGTTTTATAGCTCGTTGATTCATATTCTGTCAAAGACTGGTAGGTTTAAGGATGCAGCTGAGATATTTGAGGACATGACGAATCAAGGAGTTTCTCGTGATGTTTTGGTCTACAATACTATGATTTCTGCTGCGCTTCATCACTCTCGAGATGAGATGGCTCTACGTTTGCTTAAAAGGATGGAGGATGAAGAAGAGGAATCGTGCAGTCCAAATGTTGAGACTTATGCTCCATTGCTGAAGATGTGTTGCCATAAGAAGAAGATGAAGCTGCTTGGAATCTTGTTGCATCACATGGTTAAAAACGATGTTAGCATCGATGTGTCGACATATATCCTTCTCATTAGAGGGTTGTGTATGAGCGGGAAAGTTGAAGAAGCTTGCTTGTTCTTTGAGGAGGCAGTTCGGAAAGGAATGGTTCCTAGAGATAGCACTTGCAAAATGTTGGTAGAGGAGCTTGAGAGGAAAAATATGGCAGAAGCAAAAGACAAGATTCAGAGTTTGGTTCAGTCGAAAACTATTGTTGCGTAGAGATTATTAGAGTTTGGAGCCATGGCTCAAAGTTTTGTTTTCTTTATCGGTGGAATGATTTTATACTCTGTAGCAGACTCTCTGTTTAGATCTCAAAGCATGTTTTTCCTTACTGGAATGAAATGAATTCACACGGACTATGTAATGTCTGAAGCAAATCAATGGATGACAATACATACATCCATGTCTAAATTGGGTATCTTGTTTGGCTAGAAACCGATATGAATTACCAAGAAGCTAGAGCAATCCGAACAGGAATTGCTTCAGTCTTGAATACTAGCTAGCACAGTACAAACACAACAACAAATTGAGGCACATATGCATATCGAATAAGCTCTCTTTCTCTATATTTTTACCATGAATTAATCGTCTAAGAAGTAGTATGATCCTGCAAGCTTTTGCTCCCTGTCCTTGGTGGACTCTAATTTGTTGATCCTTGGCCTGAAGTTAGTCGGATCTCGTCTGAATGTGATGTTGAGGTGCTGCAAAAGGTCAACAAGTTTTAATTCAAGTTCTTAGAGGGAGGCTTAATCTTATAATAAGCATGAAAAAAGTGTTATCAATTACCGATAAGAAAAGGTTCATTCCGCTGAGGAGCGACTGTGGAGAATGAGCAGTACACTTGACAGCAGGCTGTCCTTCGTAGACGATAACTTTGTCTGCAAGGTAGGTCGCCATTATAAAGTCATGCTCCACGATAAACGCCGTCTTCTTCGCGTGTAGGATGAACCGTTTAATGACCTTTGAAGCTGTGATCCGTTGCTCAGAGTCTAGATACGCACTTGGCTCATCAATTAGATAGATATCAGCAGGTTTACCGAGGCATAGAGTTATGGCAACCCTCTGCCTCTCTCCACCAGAGAGTTTGCTTATCTCTTTATCCAAAAGCTCCTCAATCTGAAGCGGTCTCACTACATCCGACACAAACTGAGGATGCACATATGCATCACGAATCTTGTTATGCAGCAACTGTCTTACTGTACACACACGCCTCGAACCAATCCCTTGCGGTTTGTATGATACGTTAAACTCTGGCATAGTAGCTGATTCTTCTACACCTTCTTCACGTGGGAATGCACCTGCCTTTGCATTAGGAAACAATGTTTTATTACTTCAAAGTCTTAACCACAACAATGAAGATAAAGAGAGAAAAACAAAAAGGAGATGGAGGAACTCTAGCTACCAGCATCCGGATGAAGGTAGTTTTCCCTGTACCGTTCTCCCCAAGCATTACAATAATCTGAGAGTCAGTGAACTCCCCTTCCATCACATCCAGCTTGAAATCTCCAATCTTTTTACTCATATTTGGGTATTTGTATCTTGCGTAAGACTTCACTTCCCCATCGCTCTCTTGTGGAGTATCAGAAACCTTGGGAAAGAAACAAACTGTGATCAGTAACAGTCACACAAAACATCCACTGATGCATGAGAGAAACAAAAAGCTTTACGTACCTTGAAGGTGAGAGATTCTTCCCGGAAACGCAAGTTTTCAGTGGGGATAAACCCGGACAAGAACACGTTGATCCCTTCTCTAACAGAAAAGGGAAGAGTCACAACACCATAAGCTGTTGGTTTCCCATACAAACAGCAAACAAAATCAGACAAATAGTCAAGGACGCTGAGGTCATGCTCCACCACAATTATGTAGCTGCAACAAATTCCAATGCCCATATGTTAAGCCTAAATTATTATGTTCAAAAAAAAAACAGAGAGATGATGATAGAATAGAATCTGACTTGTCATGTCAGAGGAGCGAGCGTATAACTTGAGCAGCTTTGAGTCTTTGCCTCACATCAAGGTAACTAGATGGTTCATCAAACATGTATATCACTGCATTCTGCAAGAAAACTGAAGCAATCGCAAACCTCTGCAGCTCTCCACCAGATATATCTTTTGGTTCACGCTCCAGGATCTTGGTCAAGTCCATATCAGCACAAATCTCCGCCATCATTCCTTTCTCGTCCAGCTTCTCAAGTGTTTTCCCAAGCTCACCAGGAGCACGTTCTTTTATGTCTTCTACATGTTGTGGCTTCATAACGGCCTGTCATACAAGGTGGAGGCGTTAGACTCAACTTATGTGTACTTCTCTCCCTTATCAAGATCAGTATCTTTCTACCCCTACGCATACCTTTAGATTCTCTTCTACGAGTCGTGTGAAGTAGCTTTGAAGTTCTGACCCGCGGAAGTGATTCAAAACTTCTTGCCAAGCCGGACGATTCTGCATACCCAACATGGTAGGTAAGTAGTAGAACAATGTCATAACATATACATATAAGGACTAGATCATTACCTCGTATCTGCCAAGATTTGGTTTTTCTAATCCAGCCAAGATTTTGAGAGCCGTTGATTTACCAATACCGTTTTTGCCAACCAAACCTAAGACTTGCCCCGGCCTTGGAACTGGAAGCCTGTGCAATTTGAACGAGTTCCCTCTATAGCGGTAGATTGTATCTTTCTCCAATTCCTTGGGAAGATTAACAATCTGAATAGCTCAAAAAGGGCACTTCTGCGATTGTTGCAAAACAAAACGAATGTCAATTAATTTGTAGTGTGTTCCAACATGAATGAATGTGTTGTAACCCAAATACTACGAACCTTCACACAGATACCACATCCTATACAAAGCTCCTCTGATATGAAAGCAGACTTGGATGCTGATGTCACCTCGATATAAAGCTTCCCTACAGAGAGAGAATTAAAACAAACCGTGTGAGGCACACTAGGTTATAGAGCGAGAGAATGGAAACGAGGAGAAAGTAAGTAAGTAAGTACCCGTCTTGACAACAGGGCAGCTCTTCTTGCACTCCTGTCGACATTTATTCGGCTTGCACCGGTCATCATTCACGATAGCAATACGCGCCGATCGATTTGCCATCCTGCAACTGCAAAGTATGAAAAAATGTATATATATAGCGCAGATCGGAGATGAGGAAGGTCTCAAGAAGCTTTAGAGTAATGAGAAGATGGATCTACGAACCTACGGCTGTGAGGCGGCAGATTAGGGTTTTTACTCTGTCTTCTTTCTTTCTCTTTACGACTAGGGAAGATTTGGCTCTCTTCAAAGTATTTTCTTTTGTCATAAATAATTATATTTCCATTCTTAGAGCCAGTAAAAAACAAACCAAATCCCAAATATGGAAACAAACAATAGAAAAGGTAAAAATTGTGACTCCAAAAGTCCGAAAGTCAATCCACCGTGACAATGTCTCTGTTGCATTGCAGCTCGTGCTCACAAGGTGGAGACGACGAATTTGGGAAATCTAAACACGTAGCTGAAGCTTTAGGAGTCTATACATACATAATACAAGAGAAGATGAAAGAAGACGGTTGTGTTTGTGTTCATGATGCTAAGTTTAATAGCTCAATGATATCATATACATATTCGCTCAAAGTTTGTTTTTTCAACTGTGCAATGACAATCATATACTCTGTTATTTGATCTCTCAAAGCATTTTTTTTACTTTTACCTTACCGGAACGAAAAAACAAAAATTACATGGTTTTGTACTTTTATAATGTCCGGTTAAACAAATCAATGGATGACAAATTTTGAATGTCTATATTGGATATTTTTGTTTAAGCTTCTAAATCCGGTACGATGCGGTTTATTATCGAATCCCATCACTAAATAATTCAGACCCCGTAAATTCCGGTTTAGTAAAATTTCCGGTATGGTATAAATCAAGAAAGGGTTTTAGTTACAAAGCAGAGAACCCTTAAAAACTTTGTTTCTTCTTCATCTTCTTCTTTGCGCCGGCCGTTCACTATCTCTCTCTCTAAAACCCTACTCAAGCAAAAGCTTCTTCAATCTTCTTCGTAATTAACCGTAAGTTCTCTTCTATTCCTTTCTCAAATGGTTTTTTTCAATCTTACTGTTCCTCGTCTTAGAGAATCTCCAACTAAATTAGATTTGCTAAACCCTAATTTTGTTCACGGTTATAACCTTATATCCTTAGATAAAGAATCAAACTTTATTGTCATATAGAAGGTAACGAACCGTTGGTGTCATATAAACCCTAGTTTTTTTTTACCCAAATGCTTAAAAGTCTGAATATTTTGATTCTGAGTCGAGTCTTGTTGTTGTTTGATTCTGTATCACTCTGAACCTAATTTTTGTTTGTTAATATTGAATCTTTGAGTAGATGTCGTTTGAAGAGGAGATAGTGTCAGATGATGAGATGAACATGATTGATGAGGATGACGCAACTGACTCTGAAGCAGAGTCTCTTTCAGATTCCGATACAGAGAACGAGATAACAGAGAAATTAGCTGAGCCTACAAAGACTGCAGTATACAACAGAGCAGGGTTGCTTGATAAGCTTCAAGATATAAGCTGGCCTGAAGATGTTGATTGGACTCATAAGCTCACTATTGAGATTGACCAGGAACAAGGTATAGATGTGAACGATGACCTTACGAGGGAGATGGCGTTTTACAATCAAGCTCATCAAGGGACTACACAAGGGTATGAGAAGTTCCAGGAGAGGGATATGATTTTCCTCAGGCCGGCTAATTACTATGCGGAGATGGTGAAATCGGATACTCATATGGAGAAAGTGAAGTCTAAGCTTTTGTATGAGAAGAAACAGATGGAGGAGTCTGAAGAGAGGAGGAAAGCTAGGGATAACAAGAGAATGGCTAAGGAAGTACAGTCTCAGAAGATGAAGGAACGTGCTAAGGAGAAGAAGGATAATATTGAGTCTGTGAAGAAGTGGAGGAAACAGAGGCAGCAGAGTGGTTTTAGTGATAAAGAGGGTGTTCCTGAACTTGATTTTGAGAGTGGTAAGAGTTTTCAGAGAGGTGGTGGTAAGAAAAGACCAGGTGTGTCTCCCGGGGATCGATCAGGTGGTAAAGGAAAGCCTGCTTCGAGGATGAACAACAAGAAGAGGGAGTTTAGGGATTCCAAGTTTGGTCATGGTGGTAGGAAGGGTTTGAGCAAGCAGAACACTGCAGAGACAACGAATGATTTCAAAGGTGGATTTAGTGGTGGGAAAGCCAGTGGTAACAAGAGGCAGAAGAGGTAAAAGGTTTGATCATCTAAACCCCATTTCAAAAACTACTATAAACTATTTTGTCCTTCTTGGTTATTTTAAGAACTTGTATTTTCGTTTTGGAAACCCTGTGGTAAGGGTTGTAGAACCATTATCTTTTAGCTACAATTTTGTACTAGTGATTACTTGGATTAACAAAGGCCTGTGTGTTTTCAAAGACTCGTGATTTAGAAAGCACTTAGCTAGTTCAGCTACTATTTAGTCAGCACTGCTTATTGAAAGAAGGTTCTGCCATAATTTTGAAGGTCACTTGAGCCTTTTTCTTTTCTTAGAACAATCCAATTTCGTCCTCTCTCATTCTTTTAGGATTGGTAAACTCTGCTGTTGGAGCTTATTATCATGCCTGCTTCCAATTCTCTGTTCATGTTCTTTTTGTGCAACCTGATTCCTTGTGGGTAAGCCAATAACCAGTTTGTAGAAACTTGTGTCAGCTCTCGCTCCATACCGTTCAGCTGTCGATGTGACTCTTCTTCCTTCCCTTTTTTATGAATCATGGGAAGTTCATAACCACATAAGGTTCTAATTTCCTAACCCACTTTTTCCTCACTAAATTATTCAAAAATTTGCAACAACATACCCACAAATCTTGAACCAAACCAAAAAAAACCAAAAAAAAAAAAAAAAAAAAAAACTTGAACCAAACCTAGTCCTTTTCAAGATTATGATCCAAAATAACAACCAAAATCAGTTTTCTATTTAGATCACCCACATAGCTAGTAAGACTAGCTCCTCAAAAAGGAAGCTGAAACATTTATAAGCTGTGAGCGTTACTAACACTTATAAACATGATAGTAATACAACAAAGCAAAGCTTAGAACAGAAAAATATGCAGACACCAAGTATCAACCCTCACAAGTTTTTATTCTGGAACCGGAACCAGACTTGGAACATATACATAACCGCAGACAAAAGGCTTATCATCGCTACGCAAATCACATCGTCCCGCATCAACTTGTTTTTCAACTATCCCATCTTTACTAATCTTGCAAACTCTAACGGTAACATCATCATCTGTTTCATCTTCCGTCTCTTCCTCGCACCATACAATGATACTATCGTTCTTGTCAATGAAATAACTCGGATGTGCGAGATCTTGATCGGTATGTAATGTCGGGAGATCAGGACTACTCACGTCTAAGTACTTGGTCCACGAGACAACCTCATCGCTCAATTTGTTTGTGATCCAAACCTCGATCTTCATTGTTTCTCCATGTTGATGTAACAAAGAAAGCCTATCTCCTCGGAAACTCGATAAGGCTGCTGTATCTAATACACCACATCTAAATGGAATATCGCAAACGAGTTTGAATGTCTCTGTCGAGAAATCAAAACTTTGGATGAAAATTTCGAGTCTATTGTTCCAATGAGCAATCCAATACATGTTTCCTTTCACAGACACACCTTTGCAAGGCGGGTCTAGAGACCAATCCAAAGTAGTGTTATCAACAAGTACTCTCCATGAATCAGATTTGAAATCATATATCTGAATCTTTGGTTCACAAGAACTCGTGATTTCACTCTCGTCGTCGAGCTCTCCATCGAAAATCCTCACAACTTTGTACTCACCACGACATGCATTGTCATATCCAATACCGTAAAAGTCATTACTCGAGTAAAAATCCATTAATTCGATCCATTTGACTCGGTTCAAAAACGGGTTCCAAACTGCGAGTTTGCAGCTTCTTGAACCTATGTTCTTGCATCTACATAACAGTAATCCATCACAATGGACCATAGCTGAGATTTGAGCTAGATTATGAATCACGTTTGGAACTGGTGATGATGAGCGAGCTACGTTCACTGGATCGATGATCTGAACATTATGTCCGATTCTTATGAAACGTTCTTGATCTTGGACAAGATCCAAGTACTTGTAGATGAATCTCTTGTCCTTCAAGAGAACGTGCCATTGTTTGCACGTCAACTTGAACTGCGTCAAATATTCGATTGGAGTCCTACAAAATATTTCTTCTATTATATCTATAGGAAGCAACGACGAACGTTCAGTTGACGAAGCCATTCAAAATTGAGACGAAGAAAAGAAAGTAAATTATGACACAAAGAAATGATCTCGCTTCTAAAAACTACGTCGTGAAATGGTCGGTGATAAGCACCAATTAAACGTTACCTCTAGTTTTTATTTTCTAGATTATGTGACGTGAAATGGCTTTTTCCGCATATTTGGTTGACAAGTTTCCCCTTCTAGATCTCATTGAAGGATTTTTTTTTTTTTTTTTTTTTTTTTTTTTTTTTTTTTTGGATAATCGTTTGGATTGTGTCCAACCGTGGCTTTGGTGTGATAAGATGAACACTAGTTACATGCCGATGTCTCCTTCCTATATAATAAAAAACAATCCATTATTTTCCTCAAGAAACACATCAACAACAATAATGACAATTACCAAGAAACTAAACAGACACTAAAAGATTTTTAAAACAAGATTGGGAGTGTCTTATCAGTCATGCTTCTTTAAGTAGAACAAAACTTGGTGATGAGATGAGAAACGTAAAGATCACTGAAAATCAAGATCCACCAAATAGAGATCTCATTGAATGTTTTCGCTTTTTTTTTTCTTTTTTTTTTTCTTTTGTGTTTGGATCCACCAAGATCCACGTCTCGATTGTGTCCAACCGTGGCTTTGGTGTGGTAAGATGAACACTCGTCACCATGCATGTCAATGTCTCCTTCCTATATAAATACAAAAACAATCCATTATTTTCCTCAAGAAACACATCAAGAACAATAATGACAATGAACAAGAAACTAATCATAAACACTTCTCCTTCTCATCTCCATAGCTTTCGTCCATTGTTTGGCCTTCCATGTGGAGCTGGAAGAGTTCGAGCAACCACAACAAGAGGAACAAGATGTTCCTGGCGGGGGCGGCTCAGGCGAGGGATGGCAGGAGGAATTGACGTCGGAGTATCACTACAAGAAAACATGGATTTGCCGACTACAAAAACAGTCACTAAACAGTCACAACTACTTAGTTACGACTGATTGGCGACTGAAATACGTAGTCGCTAAACAGTGCGTCGTTAAAATAATCAGTCGCCAAACAGTCGAGACGGAGCTACAAATTGACGACTGATAATTGTGGTCGTTCTTCCCTCGCCAAACAGTCGCTAAAGTTGCGACTGAATTTGCAACGCTTTAGCGACTGATCTGGTTACTCATTTGCGACTGTTTTGGTTACTGTTTTGTAGCCCTGGGCATTCGGTTATTTCGGGTTATTCGGTTCGGGTTATTCAGTTTTTCAAAATTTCGGTTTTTTATAAAGTCTGCCGAATTGAACCGAATAAATATTCGGTTCGGGTTATTCGATAATCGGGTTATTCGGGTCGGTTATTAGATTTAAAATCAATTCTGAAATAAACCGAATTTTTTTCTAATTCGGTTTATTCGAACCGAATTAGAACAAATTTATGATAATGGACCTTCGAAAATTACAGTTACAACCCAATAAATCATGGGCCCTATACAATACACGACCCCAAATTAGATAACAAAAAAAACAAGTCCATCAATAATTAGGGTTCATGGACTCCACGCCGCTGCTCTCTTCCAAAGCCGCCGGATCTGCGACGGTAGCATTGATGATGGCATCCGATGGTAAGATCTCCCGGTGAAGAAATATGCCCTGTCGAGATCACCTACAATAATCAAAACAAACAACATGCAATCTTTCATCTAAAACTGAAAAATAGGAATTCAACAACAAACAAAAAATGAAAATCGAGTAGATCTGATCTGAGGACTTACCAACCGTGAGTTTGGTGATGAGGAAACTACTAACAGAGAATCCAGCGATAAACGATCAAGAAACTTCGAATCTTAACCACATATTCGTAGTCGGAGGGAATGGATATTTTATGACTATGGATTAGGGTGACAAGGCCAACAACGTTTCAACTCTCTCTTGAGGTGAGGAAGATGAAGCTAAGAACATAGTAGAATGAGAAAAGGGAACATAGAAGGAGGAGATAGAGAGTTCTTCTCTCTTAGGAGAAAAAAAAAAGATTAGAAAAGCTTAGAACTAGGGTTTTTTTCATTTTATATGGTGCGCTTATTAACGAATAAGAAATGGATTTTCGTGTTTTGTTACGGTCCAAATTTTGTTAAGGCCCAAATTAATTAAAGCAATCGCTAAATAGTAGCTCTTTAGTTGCAATTTTTAGCGACTGTCAAACTAGTCTCCAAATTAGTAGCAAATTGGCGACTACACTGCGACATTATGCATTAGTCTCGAATTAGCGTCTACTACGCGACTGTTTTATTTTAGTAGTCATTCAGTAGCAAGACAATCGCAATTCAGTCGCTAAATTTAGCGACTATGTTTTTAGTCGCAACTTGCAGTCGGCAATTCCATGTTTTCTTGTAGTGTATGACTACCACTTTAGGAAGCGGAGTTTCAAGAATTGGTTCCAATCGAAGGAAGGTTTTGTGAAAATGTTGCCTAAGTTCACAAAACGTGCACTAAATCTCTTCCGTGGGATAGAAAACTACAGATTCTCGTTGTATGAGATGGAGCCAAACATTTTCCTTGTACCTCTCCACTTGGATGCCGATTCCATGGTGATAATACTACAAGGTCAAGGAGTGGCTGAGTTTGTGACGGCTAAAACAAAAGAATTATTTCACATAACCAAAGGTGATGTGGTGAGACTCCCTTCCGGCATCACGCACTTTGCCATCAACACTAACCAGACCGTTCCTCTTCGCTTCGCCAAGATCACCATCCCCGTCAACAACCCCGGCCAGTTCCAGGTCCATATATATTGTTTTAATCATTCCTATTTAATTTTTTCACAATTAATAATGATTCATTGTTTGACCAAGACAGTGTATAGTTTGACTCAGTCATGTTGTTGTGTCTATTAACGTAATTTGGTGTCTATATATTAACGTCCATGGTTTTTTCCAGAATTACTTCTCTGCTCCATCCCAGTTTCAGCAATCCTATTTCACAGGGTTCAGCAAAGAAGTCCTCTCTACCAGTTTCAGCGTATGCTTCTTAACTTCTCTATTCTATTTAATATTCATCATAGCCGTAAGTATGTTTGTAGTTTTCACTACATCGTGAAAGATATACCACTCTGCTTCTTTGCAGACCAAGATATAGGGTTGCTACCTAAGTACACAATGTATGCATTGGTTGACACATAATCGTGTGAATCGCCTGCCCAATCCGCATCGGAGAATGCATGAAGATTTAACGGCGTCCTGGAAGAGAGGAAGAGACCATGTGTCGGAGTGCCGGCTAAATACTGGAGAATTCGCTTGGCAGCTTGCCAGTGCTCATCGGTAGGACGGTGCATGAACTGGGATAGACGGTTGACCGCATATGCAATGTCAAGGCGGGTGAATGCGAGGTACTAAAGACTGCCAACAAGCTTTCTGTAAGTCGATGGATCGGAGAGAGTGTTACCGGTGGTGAGAGTGAGCTTTGAGAAGAAGCCATTGGTGTGAGTACAACATTAGCTTCAGTCATATGTATTGGTGAAGAAGATCAACTATATACTTCCTCTGAGAGATATGAAGTCCTTGTGAGGTGCGGTGTGCTTCGATGCCCAGGAAATAGTTAAGATCTTCAGCGTCCTTGACAGAGAACCGTTCAGCAAGCAAGTTAAGGACCTGTTGAATATTGGCTGCATTGCTCCCAGTGATTAGTATATCATCAACATAAACAAGGAGATAAAGAAAGTCCTTCCCGTTTTGTAGTACGAACAGAGAGGTATCAGCGAGGGAGTTCACAAAACCAAGTCCCACCAAGTAGTTCTTGAGTTCGGTGTACCACGTCCTGGGTGCCTATATTAACCTTTGTGAAGACGACAGACATAGTCGGGGTGGTCAGAGTCAATGAAACCTGGTGGCTTCTCCATATAGACCTCTTCATCCAGTGTGCCTTGCAGGAAGGCGTTATTGACGTCAAGCTGCTTTATAGGCTAAGCTTTGGAGATAGCAACATCAAGAACGAGGCGTATCGTGGTTGATTTGATCACCGGGCTGAAGGTTTCGGTGTAATCTCGACCATGTTGCTGAGTGAATCCTTTTGCAACGAGACTTGCTTTGCACCTGCCAAGAGGACCACTAGGAAGGAATTTATTTTTAAATAACCATTTGCAACCAACCACGTTACGGTTAGGTGGACGTGGAACCAAGTCAAGCGTGCGATTGCGTGCAAACGCATCAATTTTAGTGGACATGGCGCCACGCCAGTTGGAGTCTTTCAAAGCCTGGTTCACGGTTGTAGGTTCAGGGGGAATGTAGTTGGATAAGGACGCAGTGAGGTTGAACTTAGGTTTTGGTTTAGATATGTTGTTTTTCCGGCGAGTAGTCATCGGATGGTGATTGTCAGCGACTAGAGGGTGTGGAACTGGTTGGGGTTGAGGTTGCGTGGGTAGTAAGGGTGGAGTCGGGTTTGGTGGTGGCGTTGGTGGGTTTGGTAAAGGTGGATTTGGGTTTGGTAAAGGTGGATTTGGGTTTGGGAGGATTGGAGATGGGTTTGGTTGTGTTTGATTTGAATGGGACTGATTTGATGGGCTTGTGGGTTTGGACCTACGAGTGTATTGTTGTAACGGTGGAGGTTGATGTGGTTGAGTGGTCGGAGTGTTGCGAGGAGGATTGGGAGGATCAGCAGCATATGTTGTAACCCTATCGCCGTCTTGGGTGTTGTCTGTTTCCACGACCACTGGCTGGTGAGGATCGGAGATTGGAGGTTCTGGCAGTGGCGACGTTACGAGTGGTGATGGTGGCGGAGGGAGAGATGTTGGTTGATTAACGACAGTTGGCGTAGGTGGTATGATAATTGCAGGCGGATGAAGATGAGGTGATGTAGAAGGTGGTGTGTTTGCGGGTTAAGACTGGGCTGAATTGAGAAAAAGGAAGTTGCACTCATCAAACTTGACATGTTGCGATACGTATATTCGGCCAGAATTTTGCTGCAGGCACAAGTACGCACTTTGGGAGAGAGAATAACCCAAGAAGATGCAAGGAGTGGATCGATTCTCGAGCTTATGATTGGTGTATGGACGTAGCCAAGGGAAGCACAAGCAACCAAAAACTTGAAGTTTAGTGTAGTTTGGTTCGGTACCAAACAGCTTCTAATGGGGATTCTCCATGTTGAGCACCGGCGTAGGGAGTCGGTTGATGAGATAGACAGCGGCAACAAAAGCATAAGTCCAGTATTTGTGTGGCATTCCGGCATGTGTTAGGAGAGACAACCCGGTCTCGACAATGTGTCGATGCTTCCGTTCAGAGATCCCATTATGTTCAGGAGTGGGCGGTGGAGAAGTGAGATGAGAGATCCCTGCAGTGGACAGAAATGAGCGGAGAGCAATGAATTCTCCACCATTGTCCGAGTATAGAGCTATGATCCGGGTCTTCAAGCGATTCTCGATGAGTGAATTGAACGTGATAAATGTGTCACGAACTTGAGATTTGATCTTGAGAGGATAAATCCAGGTGTATCGGGTATAATGGTCAACAAGAATGAGGTAATACTTGACTTTATCAACGAATATGATTGGGGATGTTCATACATCGGAGAAAATGATTTCAAGAGGTTGAGTGGAGGTTAGAGAAGTTTGTGAAAAAGGAAGTTTGTGGCTTTTATTGATAGCACAATCAATACACAATATGGTGTGTGAATCTGATTGAGAATGAGGAAACAAAAAACGGGAAACAATTGTTTTGAGTATAGAATGGGAAGGGTGTCCTAGGCGAGAGTGCCAGTCTTTTAGAGATGGTTTTGAGGATGAAGATGCGAAGAAAGATTGGATGGTGGATAGAGAAACCGGCCACTCGTAAAGTTCACCTTTAGTTCTGCCTTGGAGCAATGGGACCCCCGAGATCAGATCCGTCACCTGGAAGTGAGCAGGGAAAAATGCAACAGAGACGTTGTTAGAGTTAAAGAGGCGATATACTGATATAAGGTTTTTGTGTATGTGAGGGACGCAGAAAACATTTGTAAGAGATAATGGTTTAAAGTTGGAAGGAAGGGACAGAGAACCAGTGTGAGAAATGAGAAGACCTGAACCATCACCAATGAGGACTGCATCATCTCCTTGGTATGGTTGGTGCAGCGCCAAGTTTCCTAGGTCGCTGGTCATGTGATGAGTAGCCCCACTATCAAGGAGCCACGGGTTGGACTGTGGTGTATGAGCAACAGCAAGATTGGCGCAAGGTTGCCACGGAGACGGGAAAAGACCTCGTTGTGAACCGTAGGAGGGTTGTTGAAAATGGGAACACCGTTTGGCACTATGACCAAACACACCGCAGATTTGGCACTTGCCTTGGTAGCCTTTGGTCAGTCAATTTTCTGGACGAGGATTCTGGTATTGTTGCCTGTTGTTGTTGTTGTTCCAGGTCTGATGTTGGCGTTGCTTCCCTGAGTTGAACTTCGGACGGTAGGTGGTAACGTGAGCAGAGATAGGGCCGGTGGAAGAGGTAGTCATAGAGAGAGATAGAAGTTTAGCTTCTTTGCTGATGAGTTTTTCATGAACCTCGACAATGGACGGAGGAGTTTCACGACCTTCGACCTGATCAATCGCAGAACGGTAGTCTTCAGGTAAGCCACCGAGGATAAGATCAAGCTGTTCTTCATGAGCAAGAGGCTTGCCAAGAAGAGCAAGTTGATCAAATCTCGTTGTGAGAGCCTGCATATACTCATCAACGGTCTTCTCACCTTTGGAGGCATGTTTGAGCTGCAGACAGAGCTGTTGGATGTGGCCCCAGCTTGGATTTGCGTATGTAGAAGAGATATGTTTCCACATCTCAGTGGAGGATTTGGTTTTGGAGACCAAGGATTGTAAAGCAGGGGAGAGAGTGCCAAGGAGCCCACTGTAGATCAACTTGTTTTGGCGTCGCCACATAGCGTATGCTGAATTTGGTGTTGGCGGATTGGTGGAGTTGAGAGTTTGATCTGGCGGAAGGGAAAAGCCATCGATGTAGCCTGCAAGATTGTAGCCATCAAGGAGGGAGTAGACTTGGAGACTCCATGTGATGTAGTTGGTAGAGGTGAGCTTGGTGATATTCATCATATTGATGTTGAGAAGACCTTGATTTAAGTCAACAACTTCAGCAGCAGCCATGGTAGAACAACAAGAGAAGAGGAGGAGAAATAGATATGATAGGGGAGAAATGAAAAAGAAAAAGGGATCTGAACGAGAGAGAAGGGAATAAGCAAAGACTGCTGAAAAGGAAGAAGAAAAAATATCTAAGGGTATCAGCTAAGCTCTGATACCATGTAAACAACTGTATTCCAATATATTCACAATAGTGATTACAGGGTCGTTTATATACAGGGAGCAGAGGAAGGTTCTAGGCTAAGCTATTTATGGAAAAAGAAACATAGAAGGAAGGTAGATATTTGGACATTGAAGACATGATACGATCGTATCATAATCGTATCCTTAACAATCCATTCACTATAGTCTCACATGACGAAAACTTTGTCTCGGTAGGGTTTGGTATTTATGCATCCAACTCCATTAGAACGTTCCTTGTAGGTAAAGAAAGGGTTTTTTTAATTGATATTTTCCTAAAATATCTCTTCTTTAAGTGTGTGTCTCTCTGAAAAGGTAACTTGAGAGTGTGGTTGTGTTTTAGGGCAAGGGAATGTGTTGAGCAACCTCGACACGGTAGCCACGAGAGTGGCGTTTGGTGTAGGAAGTAAAGTGGCGGAGAAACTTTTCACTAGCCAAAACTATTCTCACTTTGCACCTACTACTCGTAGCCATCAGCAAAGTTGAGAGAAACGCGAGCCATCGTTCCAATCAATCTTCAGCTTCGCTGATTTCTGAGAATGCGTTTACAAGTTGGTACGAATGAAAATGTTTGTTATATATATTGGCGATGTAATAAAAACAAATAAGAACGGTTGATTCGTAGACTTTGCTTATGGAACTTATTATATGGCTGCTTCTAATTCTCTGTTCATGTTCTATTTGTGCAACCCTAATTCCTTATGGGCAAGCCAAACTGCCAAAGGCCAGTTTGTAGAAACTCGAGCTCTATACCGATTTGAATCCGATAATGGTGAGAAAGGGAAGAGTAAGGACACCAGATGCTTCTTCAGCTGTGGTTGTGACTCTTCTTCCTTACCATTTGTATGAATCATGGGAAGTTCATAACCACATTTATAGGGCTGGAATTTCCAAACACTTTTTTTCCTCACTTAAAATATTCAGAGATTTTGCAACAACATACCCACAAATTCTGATTGACGCCTAATCCTTTTCAAGATCATGATACAACATAACACAACCAAAGAAAATTTCATATTTAGATGATTAGATCACAATAGAAAGACTAGCTTCTCAAAAAGAACTATGATATTAAAATAGTTCAACGGTGAAAAATTTGTAAACTATGAAATCTCATAGTTAATACAACAAAACAAAGGTTACAACATATAAAATATCCTGAAACAACAAGTAGCAATCCTCACAAGCTTTGTTGTTCCAATGTGCAATCCAATACATGTTTCCTTTCACAGACACTGAGACACACCCTTGCAAAGCGGGTCTATAACTGGTGATGATGTGCGAGCTTATAAAGGAGTCTCAGCCAAAACCTGCATTTGA